>NW_024412404.1:43245777-43301568 GCF_014898765.1 Herpailurus yagouaroundi
CTTCCCTTCCCTTCCCTTCCCTTTCTTTTCTTTTCTTTTCTTTTCTTTTCTTTTCTTTTCTTTTCTTTTCTTTTCTTTTCTTTTCTTTTCTTTTCTTTTCTTTTCTTTTCTTTTCTCTTTTTTCTTTTCTTTCATGACCCCTCTCTGCTTTTAAAAACGTTTCCTTTGTTTAGCTCAGCAGAGCTCCTCTCTACTAGCTAATAAGATATTGCCGGATTCATGAATTGTTTAATAAAATCAATTAGATCTTCAAACTTACTTGGTTGAATTTTGCTTTTTAACATGAGATAGGGCCCTTAAAGGGATGATTAAGTTAAAATGAGTCTGCCAGGGTGGGCTGTAATCCAGTCTGACTGGTGTCTTTATAAGAGGACATTAAGATTCATAAAGGGACACCAGAGATGTGCACACACAGAAGAAAGACCATGTGAGGACACAGCAAGAAGGCAGACATCTGTAAATCAAGGAGACTGGCCTCAGGCTTCTGCCATCACCTTGATTTTGGACTTACAGCTTCCAAAATTTTGAGAAAATAAATTTCTTTTAAGCCACCCAATCCATGGCATTGTGTTATAACAACCTAAGCAGACTGATACACTCACTGTGAGAGTGCCCTGGAGGGAGTGTGAGGTCAGAGGTGTGAATCTGCTGTCCCCTGTCCTGGCTCAATTTCTCAAGCTTCCAAGAGTGAGCATCTCCTCATGCTTGAGGTAAAGCAAGTATTCAAAGTTATCTGTCTTTCCATCTCTCTATCTCTACAATCCCTCTCTCTTTAGCCATATCTTATCTAATTTCTCATAACATTTCCCCTAACCACAGGCAACTACATAATCCGGGGGTCCAAAGAATGTGTGGTCTATTCCAAAACTGACTTGATTGGATTTACTGTCTTTCCAGCTCCTGGGAACCATGACCTTATTAAGATGGGGTGCACTGGCTGGAGGGGCTTCAGGGGAAACCTACAGGCTCAAATAAGCAGGAGGATAGTTTAGGCTGTGTTCTGACCTGCTTCCCTGTGGATGGTGCCATGCATGGGGCACTGGAGGTGGAGGCCTGAAGACCGAGGTCTTGGCACATTCCATGCGGCAAACTGTTGTGTTATTCACTGAACAACATTTATCAAAAGCTTTCTATGTGTAAGTCTCTGTAGTTCTCTGACTTTCCACTCCCTTTTCCACCAAAGAATGGGGTCCGTTTAAGAAACCTCTGAGACTCCTTCCCACGACACCTTCTGTGACCTTTTGCTTATTCTTCAGGAAGCAGGAAAAGCCTCATCAAGACAGTGATGTTTCAGATCGTGAGCTTGTAATGGATGAGATCTCTGAACAAAAATTCTGTAACAGAGGAGAATCTATCCTGGACTTCCTTCTCTGCTATCTCTTAAACGGAGGATGGCTTCTTTGGTGTTGGGGAATTTTATTACAAATAATTATTGAATGTTCTGTGTGTGGCAAGCACTTTTGGAGGCCAGAGGGGGAGTAAGGATGAGGCTTAGGCAAGGGGAAGTCCAGGCTTTCAAAAAACATAGTTTTTTGAAACATAGACTAGTTTCCTACAGATCCCAGGGGACGAGCCCTCTGAAACTAAAAATTAGTCGTTCTAACTTATTTTCCATGTCAGGGCCAAGGGCAGGCCACCCCAAAATGGGCCACTTTGGTGTATTGATTATTTTAAATAAGTTACTTCTAATTTATTATTTTAGTAAAAGTTACAGTCTGTGCATGAAGGGTTCACAAACCTTCCTCAGTCCCCCTGGGAGCAGGAAATAAATCTCCCATGTGAAAGGGCCCCTTCTTGTAACAGGGGGATAGATGTCCTTATCACCAGAGATGGGCAATTCAGGGCCCAGAAGACTATATAAACAACTCTTGTTACGTCCTACTAATTGACTACCTCAGCCCAAATTCTGTTTAAAATTTCTTACTAACTGAAGCTCCCAAACTTAAGCTTTCTTTGTCATCAACTCCTCAAAGATTTATTGTCTCTTTGTCTACAAAGTATAACAACAGCCTGCCTGGGTCGCTCGTTTCGGTGTCCATGTCATTATTGGGCCTCCGTGTGCCCGTAAGAAAACTTTAGGATTCTTTGTCCTGTTCGTCTGCACTTGTAACTTTAATTCTTAGTCCAGCTGGAAGATCTTCAAGACTAGAGGAAGAATTTTTCCTTCCCTAGATCCACTACGGGCAAAAGCGCCTCTTGAAGGCCTCTGCCCTGTGCAGGACACCCCAGGATAGCAAGCTCAGAGTACCTGCTTGGATCTAGCTGATGCCATCAAGATAAATGCCAGTCTGCCTTCTGCCCTTTGAGCCAGCACTTCCCCTTTCTCTGGCCTGCCAGTAAGAGCTGCCTGCAGAGAGCCCTAACACATGGCCCTCTCCCCCGTGTTTCCATCTAGACACAAAGGGCCCTTCAGGCGACGCTCCCGTCCATCAGTGACAAGCAGTTGGTACCCTAGGTCTGGGGTGCGACTTCTGATCTCAGCTTGGGGCATGTTGAGACCTGATGACTGCTGTTCTCACTGAGAGTCAGCAGGACACGGTCAAATCACTGTTTGAACGTGGCAAAGTGATGAATCATGCTCATATTTATTCCATGCTTTTGAACACAGCTGCCTAATGTTTAAGAGCATGCAAACATTAAATGAACAGAAGGTTTGGTGGCGAGTAGGAGAAATGGACACAGTCATGATTTGTTCCTTAATAGACAAACTTTATTTTATATGGCTCAGGTGTATAGCTTAAAATAACTCCTGACCTATAGGTAAGATTTGGATAGTCTCAATTATGCTCCAAATTTGGGAAGCAGTGCCTTATGCTAATGTCAATTTTTGTAAGAGGGTGGTCTCCTTTTTGTAACAGATTGTCCGTTAAATTAGTAGAAGCCCGAAGCCATAAGTTAAAAGTAAGAAAGTACAATGTAGCAGATTGAATTTAGGTTCATGCACTGTGTTCGAAATATATGAGTGGCTGTCTGAGACCTCATTTTAAATGAATGGTGGGCTCCTTATGCAGAATCCCCTTGGTTATCTGGCTATTTGCATTGGAAACCCGGTTTCCACTCAGTGCCATAGAAGGAGCATCTCCCCACCGCAGTCACTGTGACCATGGCTTGCTCTCTGGGCTTGCTTGAATGGGCAGGACCAGACTAGAGTCTGCTGATGCCATTACACCTGAGGGAACCTGGTCCTGAGTTGCTGCCCCCACCCAACCTGGATGACGCAGATCAAGCTTGGAGTCCCATTTCCTTCTGCCATCAACAAGAGAGGTGCCCAAGGAAGAGTGAAGGCTGGAACTCTTTACCAGCTCTGGGCTCTGGATTCTTTCTTCCTGGCCTAGGTCTAAGGTTGTGTGGAAGGCAACATTAAAGCCTGCTTTGCTTCATGCATAATTAGTGAGACCCTGATCTCTGGGCAAAGGCCAGCTCATTCATAGTGGTTCTTAATGCTGGAGGCATGTTAGAACAAGTTGTCCCAGCCTGGAAAAACACTGATGCCCATGCGCTGACCTCTAGAGATTTTGATTTAATTGGTCTGGGATGGCACCTGGATATTGGGGTGTGTGTGTATGTGTGAGTGTGTGTGTGTGTGTGTGTGTGTGCGCGTGCGCGCACTTCTTAGCTTATTCTAATATTCAGCCAGTGTTAAGAACTACTGGTTTGGAAGAAAACGTTATACATTTTCACTGTTAGAATTAGGAAGATTTTCTTTCATCAGACTAAGACAATGTGGTAGGCAGACAATGCAAAATTAGTTGTTCAGAGAGGGAATTAGAGACTCCGGGCATTCATGACAAAATTAGCCGTGTACCCTTTTCACTATACTCAAAATAGGAGATCCAAAAAAGCTATGAAAAGGCTCCTTAGGACTTGGATAGGACTAGAAAGTAGGCAGTTTCAAAGCTAGAGGCTATACGTGTTGCAAATATTTCCTCAAATTATTCCATTCATGCATTCATTCACTCTTGCATGCACTATCTACTTGGTAGGTGCTGGTTAGTGTCAAACACTTTAATAGGCTTTAGGCTGCAAAGATGAATAATATCTTTAAGATAAGAGCTCTAAAAGGGTTAGAAGCACAAGAGATTAGGGTTAATTTCCTTAATCATAGATATTTGGCTTTTCACCTGGCTTCCGTTGTTCCTTTGCAAATGCTGGAAGTCCACATTTGCCCTTGGGTTTTCCTGGGGGACATAATACCACCCCCCCCTTCTCTGCTTCACCACTTGTGAAGTCTTGCCATCGGCATTTTCTCCAGGACATTTTTGTATGAGGATGAGTGGCATTTGGGCACTTCTTTGTCAGGCACACATTATCTTAAGTACATCCTTGTTCCCATCCTGCCTGATTCATTTGGTGATTACAGAAAGTTTATGTGAACATGCAAGTGTGCAGGGGCAGGAGGAGTGGTTTAGAATTTATCAAGATTGAGTACTAGAATATATAAATATATATAATATCTATATATATTTGTCTTCTTAAGCAACAAAAAAGTACAGATGGTCTCATGGCAGCTTCAACACCCTTAGTAGAATGCTGGGCAGGAATTAACTACATCTATTTTACCAAACAGGAATCTGAGAGGTAGAGAAATTGACTGGCAAGCATCTATTTTCTTTTTTCTTTTTAAAGTTTATTCATTTTGAGAGAGAGAGAGAGAGAGAGAGAGAGAGAGAGAAAGCGGAGGAGAGGCAGAGAGAGAGAATCCCAAACAGGTGCCACACGGTCACGCAGCTGATGCAGGGCTCCATCTCACGAACTGTGATATCAAGACCTGAGCTGAAATCAAGAGTTGGATGCTTAACGACTGAGCCACCCAAGCATCCCTACTGGCAAGCATCTTATTCTGGATTCCTCCCGCTGTGAGTGGCGGACATGTATCTCTAGCATCGGTCCCTGGAAGTACTTCCCTCTCCAACTTCAGGCTCCCCTTTGCCTAGGCCCCAGCACAGCCCTTTCATCCACCTCCAAAACTACAAGAAAAGCCAACATGCCTGTGGGCACTCCTCAGCCGGCTAACTGAACATGACCACAAGGGGGCACCAAAGAGTTTCCATTACTTCTTCATTCCTTACTTTTCTATGGGTTCTCCACCTCCCTCCCCCCGCCACCCCCCCCCCCGCCCCGCCTTAGTGAATAGGAACACAAAAGAAAATAGTGTGAACTCAGAAGGGATGATGTTGGAAGGTAAAGCTTAAGCCCCAGCTAGAAAACTGTGATGATACAGCTGAGCCGATGCCTCTAATTCTTACTTTGGTTGGAGAGGTGGGGGAATGTTACTGGGTCGGGTAGGGTTCTAGGACTGTCAGAACTACGGAGGTGCCTTATGAATGTTTTAATTTCTCCTTAATAAGCAAAGGAAGATGATGTCTATGAAGCAGACATTTGTTCAGTCAGTCATTCGCTGAGTGTGGGTAGGACATTAGGTCTGAAAAGTTGGCTGCAGATTAGTAAAACCATGCGGATCATGGAAGGGAGTCTGGATTTTATTCCAAATGCTATGGGGGGGGGGGTCTTTGGAGACTTCCAAGCCAGGGAGTGCTGTGGCCCATTATACCTCTGGCTGCTCTGCAAGGTACAGATGGTGGAGCACACCCCATGGAGACATGGGGGAGGCTGTTGCATGGTCCAGAGACACCAGGGTGGCATTGATGACGATGGAGAAAAGCAAATGGACCCAGGGTATCTTTTGGAGTTAGGACTGGTAGGATTTACTGGTGGTTTGCCACCTGAGGTGTGAGAGAGAAAGGTCTGGGCCCTGGGTGGGTGCTGGAGAGATTTATTGGGGAAAATGGCTTTGGGAGAGCCAGGAAGAGAGGGACCTGTGTTCTCTTTGGCCATGGAGAATGTGTAATGTGACCATATTCTCATATGGAAATAGTCAGCAGGCAGTTGGATTTCCACCTGGGAGAGACACTTGATGAATGGGATAATTGTCATACTCACAATCAAGGGTTATAGCTAAATGCCTGGATGCCAGGTGGGGATCTTCACCAGTTAGGAGAAAGCAGGAGGCATATGGGTGGGATTCCAGAGTCGGCTGTCATGTTTCTTGATGAGAGGATTCAGGGTGGTGAGGGTGCAGGGATGTGGGGTGGGATGTCAATAAAGGCAGGACAGACCTGATCAGAGAGACACATTAGTTGCTAAATCTCACTAAGGGTGACAATCAGGAGAATGAGTGAGGGGTTTTATTGAGAGGAAACACCTAGCTGGAAGAAGTGTTGACTTACAGAGAAGTCACCTCAGGAAGGAAAGCATAGCTATGTGGAATCTAGAGAAAGCTTCCTGGGTCCTTTCTGTTTGCAATGTCATAAGCTCCCTTCTCTGTCTTCTTCAAAGACTGGTCCTTATGGGGCAGAATAATACAGTGCGTGAGCACTTGATGGGGAGTGAGGAAGCCAAGGCTTGCACCTGCATCTGATTCATCTTGGACAGCCAACCAGACAGCTTCTGAAGGATGAGGGATCCTCTTTGCTGGCAGGGAAGCTCAGGGAGGTGCTAAAGAGCACGAACTTGCATGTACTTCAGAAGAACAGGACGTGAGAACATCTGAGGCTTGAAAGCAGGAAGCCTCAAGTCGTTTCTGGGCCTTGGGATTTTCAGAGTGGCTTCAGAAAACTGAGGTCCAGGACTGTTGTGTTCAGAGAAAAGTTCTGAAAAGAACATAGGGTAGCAGGGTTTCTGGGCACGAGCAAGTCAGAGCATCTTTAAACTGAGCTCTGCTAAGACTTATGCAATCAGTGGATAGCACACGTCCGCAGGCTGTCCTGGGCTCATCCTCTGTGTCCATTGCCCTGTCCTGAGTGGATTCCTTGTTGCTCTTGACTTCTGTGGAAGCCTGCTACCCTCTGAGCACTTAGCTGGCTTGGTCACCCATGTTGGTGGCTCCGGCCCAAGGCTGGCCTGACTGGAGCACAGGCAGTTCCAGTCTGCCCATCTTACATCCTCTCCTGGGGCTGTCGGGATTCTCACCTGTGTTCTTCCTTTGCCTTGTGTTAAATGTGCCGAGAGGCTGTTGGACGAACCATAGCCAGGAACCGTACTTTGTTTATTTTGAGAACACACTCAGTAGAATGCAGGCAAGGAGGAAAACCCCTCAGGAAATGGGAAATAGAGAACCAGGTGCAATTTCAGTGGCAGGCAAGAGGGACTGGGGTAGGTGGTCCCGAGAAGAAAGCAGAGCCACCAGCAGCTTCCAAAGAGGTGGATGAGCTGGTGTGTCTTCTGCAGGCATCTGGGAGGGCTGTCCCCTCCCTCCTTTCATGCTCACATATCGATGCAGGCTGGATTGCACTCACCTCAGTGGGACAGAGATGGAGAATGAAGAAGAAGACGAGGCATTCTGTACCTGCCAGACGCCCTGGGGACTCTAGATAGCCATCCTGCAGCCCTGTCCAGCCGTTTGCCTCTCCCCAAATAACAGAGTGCACACATCACAGCAAAAGGCATTTTCCAGGAGAGTGTCATCTCCATTACAGCCAGCCAGGACCCGTTGTGTACCCAGGGAGGAAGCAAGATAGATTCCTATTCGGGGGAATGAGTGTGTGGGAGAGATGTGCTGTCAGGGCGAGGGAACTTTAGGTAGAACGGATGGTGTTGTCTTGGTAGCTTTCCCCTAGCTCAGTAACGGGATGGAGATGACTCCTAGGTCTGGGTTTCCTGGGAATCATCCTCCCACCCTGTGCCATTCATATTCATTGAGTTCCTTCTAATCGGTGTCACCTGGGGAAGGAAAAGTGGGCCCAGAGCAGGAAGGCAGATTTCCTTCTGGGCACCCCTGCCTTCAGGTGTCACGATCAGTTGTCCTGACCTTGAAACACAGAGCAGGGGGGTAAATGGAGGTAAACGAGCATATCAGGTGGCCTTCTGGATTGAAGGACGTGAGAGGAGGAGTCTAGAATGTTTGGCCCAGACCCTGACTCTGAGACATTTGGGAGATTTCAACCTTGTTGTGAATCACTGTCAACCAACCTTTCAGAACCTTGGTAACTTTCCTGTCTTGGTTGTTTCTTTATTTTTATTGAAGTTTTCATTCACATACCATGAAATTCCCTCACTATGCATGTTCAGTGGGCTTTCGTAAGTGTAGAGTTGTACAACCATCACAGCAATCCCATTTTAGAACAAGATATGTTTTTATTATCCTGTTTCTCTGAATGATTCAGAGAGTTGGGAGCGGGTTGCAAAGTACGGGAGGAGGACGCCCAGCCAATCTTGGGAGGAGAGGACATGTTGGAGAGATGTTGGATTGGCTGAATGGCAAGTTTCCTTGGGGAGGGAATGATGACAAGAACGGGCAGTTCCTATGGTGTATGTACAGTGAGTCAGGGACCATGCTGGCTTTGTCACACGAATTATCACATTTGCTTCTAACAGGAGCCAGGGAGATGGGCAACCTTGTTATTTCCATTTTAAAGATGGAGGAACTAAAGATAACACAGGTTGAGTCTCTTGTACAAGGTCTCACTGCTAGAAAGTGGCCGAGGTGGGATTTGAACCCACACCTCTCTGCCTACAGAGTCTGCATGCCCAAACCATTAGGGGGCATCTGGAAGCCCTGGTCTAGAGCAAGGACCTCTTCATCTACAGTAGGATGACTTTAAATGCGACAGATTTGAAGGCATGCTGCAGACCTCTAATTGTATGACTCTTAACCGATTTGAGTTTATTAAAATGGAAAATGAATCCCTACCCCTGATTGATTCTGATTCTCACCCAGTCCTGGGTTCGCTGTCCCTTTGGCTTTGACTCCGTCTGGAGAAATAAGCACTAACTACTGAGTCTGTTTGCTCTCTGACGACCCTGCATCAAATATCTGGTGCCTTCCCCTGTGCTGAGGAATAAAGGAACCTGCAAATACACGGCCATTTCACAAACAGCCTGCCTGCCACCACGGTAACGGTGTTTGATGGAGCCACTGCATTTCTGTCTCCCTTTCAAAATCAGTCTTTATGTTGTAGGCCTGAAAGCCAGGTGCCACTGTCTTCTGATGGTATGCCAGGGATTAGAAACGGATGCTCCACACCACTTAACATGTGAAATGTGATTTCTCTGTCTGGGCATATAGGAAAAGAAAGAAACGCCCAACAACAACCCTCTGTTGAATTTTGAAATGTAAATGTTTGCTAATGCTTTGCTGAAGACAGCTTCACTTGGGCTGAGAGCTATGTGTAAAGAAACATTAAAATGCATCATTTGCTCAGGGCTAAAAGTCATCAGCTTGTGATATTAATGCCCTTTAAAAAATAATTTGTCGGCATGAAATCAGAGCATGCCTTGTGCAAAGGATTGGCTCTTGTCAATTTTCTCATGGATCTACCGAGTTAGAATTGCATTTAGATCTTGCCAAAAATGAGGGGTTTCCCCCCTAATCTCTCCCTTCCTCCCTCCCTTCCTCCCTCCCTCCCTCCCTCCCTCCCTTGCTAGAAAGAGAGGTAAGGGGGTTAACTTTGATTTCATGGAGTGTGAAGGGGCTCTGCCCTGCGGGCTGGAAATGTGCTGGTCAGCTGGAAGGTCATGGGTTATTATGCTGGCTGCTTCTCCACCCTCAGCCCATGGGCTCCCATCAGGGCTCGTCTGGGCAAATGCTGGGAAAAACAAAGGCTTAGGGGCACCTGTGAGAGTGCTCACAACAGATCACCTAAATTCATTAAAGCCACTTTAATCTCCAGTGACCAAAACCTTCCTCAAACTGGCTAATGCAACATAACAAGAAATCTTGACATACACAGGGGAAGGGTTCACAGAGCCCAGGGATGGGAATGAGGTGGGGCTTTTGTCCACCTGGAAATGGAGGCTCCATGCTTCCGACACTCCTGTCTCCTGAGCATGCCATGTGGGTGGGATGCCCTGTCTCCTGGGCAAGTCCTGTGGTGGGCCATGGCCACTGGCTGCTCTTGGAATGGGGGCCAAGTGGGGAGGGGGATGGAAGGTGGCTGGAGGATAGCTGAAGAGGTTGATTGCATGGAGCTCTGGCCAGGAGCTTTCTTCCAGCCTCATCTGGAGCAACCCCACTTTCTCTTGGGCTGTGTGGTGGAAGATTCCATTTGGAATAACGATTCTGTTGTGAAGAAAGAAATTGAAAATGACTGGGCTACATCATTCCTTGGCTTCCTCGTGTATTCTGCTACTTAGAGAAATCTTCTGCCAGGAGAGTCCCAGTATGTGATTTATCACTCAAGGCATCTGTGCCTTCCTTTTGAATTCCTTTTTTCCTTTCAAAAATTCTTAAAAATTTTAAATAGCTTCTTTAAAATGTATGTGTACACACATGCATTTTATCAATCCATTCATTCAGCACATGTTTCTTGAGTGCCTACTAGGGCTTCTGGGATCTGGGGACAGAACAGTGAACGAAGTAGAGTCAACACATGGTCCCCATGAACTATCCTGGCTGGGAGGTGGTGGCGACTGCGTCTGCTTCTAGCGCTGCTGGTTTGCTGCTGCCCGTCCCGCTCTTCCCAGCTGTGCTAAGGGGCTGCATTTCTGGATTTCTTAGGTTCCCAGATCCTCTGTGAGGTCTGGGGTGGGTGTGTGTCACAGCTGAGCGTAGCTCACACACAGGTCCAAGGCCTGGGGCAGCCTCAGAGCCTGGGGAGTGTGTAGGATGGTGTGGGCTCATGCGGAGGACATGCCACTGCCTGAAGCCGAGAACCCAGAGCAGGAAGTGATGGGCAGCCAGAACTCCAGAGTGGTTTCCATTGCGACAGCCCCAGAGCATTTCACAGAAATTCTGGGGTTTGAAACGCCCTCTCTACACCTCCGTTGGGAAATCCCAGGAGCACAGATAAGGGCAGTCGTGTGTCACCACTTCTGGCTCTGCCTCCTGGACACTTCTGTTCCTGAGCTTTGGAGGCTGGAGATCTTCTGTGGCTGGATGCTGGGTGAGGTGCATGGAATACAGAAAGGGGTGAGGAGAGCCTGTTACACTCCCGGGTCCGCCTCCTTTCCTAGGTACAGGGCAGGCGAGGAATTTAGCAGTATAGGAGTTAAGAGTCAGTTTCTGGGAACAGACTAGGGTCCCAACTTGGATATGTGCTTTGCTTCCCTGGATTCGGCTGTTTTTGGAAAGGAGCCAGGTGACTGCGTCAGGGGGACACGAGAGAGGAAGAAGAAAAAACAGGCAGAGAGAGCAGAGCTGGATGGATGGGTCTCCTCCATGTAACAAAGCAGGTGTGTTCCACACAGCCATCTCTGTGATGCTGTCTCTTGTCTGGTTCCCCCCACCCCTCCCTGACTCAGAGCAACAGGCAGGCCGGGTGAGGGGTGGGGAGAAGTTGGATGTGGCTGGAGGTGAAATGAGGTGGAAAACTCTCTCCCTCTGCTGCCGTCTGATAGAACGCCCCGGCTTGTGCTGAGCTCCTTCAGGTGGTCAGTGCGTCTGGGATGATCCGCTGGTTACAGCTGATGACCACGTTGGCTGGAGGTACTCTGGAATGTGCCAATCCAAGTGGTAGAGACCCATCCCATTTTCCCTCTGGGAAAAGACAGTGAGAAGCCAGAGAAGAAAATCATGGAGGAGAGGGTGGGCAGGGGGGTCCGGGGAAGCAGCTCTTTATGAGAGTGAGTGAGGCTGTGAGCAGTCCTGGATGGCAGGCTCCATAGGTGATTTGTTCCCCTGGCTCTGGGCAGAGTGCCTTGCACAAGACAGTTGGATGGAGGGATAAATGGCCAAAGCTTGCAGGGGGCCCATTCAGGATCCTGATGCCTGCTTCGGTGCCCAACACCCTCTCCTCACACTCGTTGCGCCCCTGCTGAGCCCTGGCCCCGCCTGCTCCACCACCCCCAGGAAGATGTCCTGCTCATTGTGCTGCCTTTCTCAACAGGGTCTGAGGTTTAAAAGGAAACGATGAAAGGGCAATGATTTATCCAGACTGGTAATTCCTTAATGCGATCTTCTCTTCCTGTTTCTTCAAGGCTTTATGTGGTATTATGTAAAACTTCTTATTAAATCCTTGGTCAAGCGAATTTGCCAAACCTTGGACATTGTAGCGTCATCTTGAAGGTTTAAAATGCACATTGACATATTCAAGGCTCTGAAAAGTCCTGTGGTTTAAAAACAAGCTGTTTTACTTTTTTAAAACAATAATTAACCTTACTGAGGTATGGTTTACAAACAATAGAATTCACTCATTTTAAGAGTGCAGTTCAATGAGTTTTGACCAATATATACAGTCAGGCAATTAACCTCACAATTAAGATATAGGATGTTTCTGGGCGCCTGGGTGGCTCAGTTGGTTAAGCGTTCGACTTTGGCTCAGGTCTTGATCTCAGGGTTCGTGGGTTCGAGTTCCATATCGGGCTCTGTGCTGACAGCTCGGAGTCTGGAGCCTGCTTCAGATTCTCTCTCTCTGCCCCTCCCCTGCTCGCACTCTGTCTCTCTCTCTCAAAAATAAACATTTAAAAAAATTTAAGAAAAAGATATAGGATGTTTCCCTCAGCCCCAAAAGATCTTTACAGCTATCCTTCTTCTCAAACTCCCCACCGTTGACAACACTGATCTGTTTTCCGTGGCTATATATAGTTTTGCCTTTTCTAGAATTTCGCATAAATGGAATCCTACAGCAAGTAATCTTTTGTGTCTCCGGTTTCTTTCCCTTACTTCATGTTTCCTGGGGTTCAGTCATGCTGTGTGTATTGGCAGTTGGTTCCTTATTATTAGGAAGTTGTAGTCCATTGTACGGATGCATCCTGTTTGTTAATCCACCTGCCAGCTGACGGATGTTAGGTGCTTAAGAATAAAACTGCTATGGATATTTGCGTGGAAGTGTTTATGTGGACACGTATTTACATTTCTCTTGGGTAAACACCTGGGAGTGAACTTGTTTCTTTGTACTTGATCAAGGGGCATTTAAACTGAACACCCGTTAATAAATGTTCTGCAGAACAGTTTCAGAAACACGGCTCACGCTCGCTCGAATGTGGGGCCTGTCAACACGATCGAGGCTGCCCGCCTCACGTCCACGGGCAGAGCCGAGGTTACTAGGGCCAGGGCCCCTGCTCGGCAGACAGGCTGGTGAATGGGTGACACTGGATTTGCCAGGCAGAGCTCGCCGGGCACAGGGCCCTTGAGCTACGCATGGTGAATGAGCCTCGGAAGTGTGGCATCTTCTCTCACGTGGTCGTAAACTCAGACCTTGACCATGTTCTCTGCTGTCTCCAATCTGCCCGCGGTGGGGAGACTGTGACTCTCCCCAGGGGCCAGGCTCTGTGTCTCGTCTCATCGGCTCTGAGAAAAGAGGGACAGGAGCTCAGCAGTTGCTGCCATGCATGCCATCACCCTCACCAGCAGATGGTGGAGGGGAGGCTACTTGCAACTCGTGGAGCGTATAAGACAAAAGCCAGCCAGAGGAACCCGCAAGGTAAATGATATCAGAATCAGGCATGTAAAGGAAACAGCATCTGTCCCCGCCGTGGCTGGCTGGAGCTGGGGTGCTGGGGAGCTGGCGGCTTCCCGGGGGCCGTTCGGGGAGGCACTTCTCACCCGGGAACAAGGGCGCTGACCCCTCAGCACGTGCTCCTATAGAGCTCACCTGAAGGGAAGAACTTTGGGAGCTCCCGGCTTGGGAGTCTGGGTGAGTCTCGATTTTAAATATTTGATGAACGACTTCACTTCCTCTTGTTCACTGTCAGATTGTCTTGACAGGCTCTTGTGATTTTCCAAGTGTGTTGATCCGCCGAAGTTGGAAATTGCACATTGCCTATCCCACTTCATGCCTTTGGACGGGGCGTCGTATGTGGAAACGGCCTGGGACGAGCTTATCCGGGTTGCCAGCTTCTCTGAAGCAGGGGCTGAGGTGGCAGGAGGCACAGGGCGTTTGCAGTCAGAACCAAGAATTTCAGAATTCCTTTTCGTCCCTTTAGCGCCACTCGGCACTCAGGCCCACTACTATCTGGAAATATTCCCAAGGTATGCTGTGGTTTTGCAGAAGGAGCACAAGATTCTAGAACCAGACACACCCAGGTGCCAATACTGGCTGTGTTACTGACCAGCTAACCAGCTAAGGCCAGGGCCCTCTCTGGTGACTTAGTCTTCTTGTCTGTAAAATGAAATATCTGCTTTGATGGTGTTAAGAGGAGCCGACAAGACACAATGTCATCTTTGGATAGACTGACCACTGCCTGGCGCATATCAGGTGTATAATCAGTAGGAGTTCATGACCCTAAATTCTTGGACCCGCCCTACACATCCCTCCAGGCAACAGTGTGTGCCTCACCAAGATAGGGAGGAGGGAGGCGGGGAGGGCTGTACTGGGGGGAAAAGACGCTGTGGTGAGACACTCCTCTACCAGAACTACTCAGCATTCTAGAACCCTGAAACCCCAGGTCCAGAGCTTTCCTTAAGGGTATTTTATCCAGCTGTCCCCCCAATGCTGGAGATGGCTTTCCAAAGCCTGTGCTTAGTGGTCATCTGACTTCTCCTGGAACAGCTTCAAAATAACACAGTGGGTGAGGACATGGTCTCTGTCACTTCCTTTTTTTTTTTTAAAGTTTATTTATTTTGAAAGGGGGGGAGGGGTGAGTAGGGGGGGGGGGAGAGAGAATCCCAAGCAGGCTCTGCTTTGTCAGCGCAGTGCCTAATGCAGGGCTCCATCTCACAAGCCGTGAGATCATGACCTGAGCCAAAATCAAAAGTCGGATCCTTTTTTATTTAAAAATTTTTTTTTCATGTTTATTTTTTTTGAGACAGAGAGACAGAGTGTGAGTGGAGGAGGGGCAGAGAGAGAGAGGGAGACACAGTATCTGAAGCAGGCACCAGGCTCCAATCTGTCAGCACAGAGCCTGACATGACTTGAACTGATGAACTGCGAGATCATGACCTGAGCCGAAGTCGGACGCTTAACCGACTGGGCCACCCATGTGCCCCTTTGTTACTTTTAATCCGCAACCTTGGGCTAGTTCCTTACCTCTCTCTGCCTCAGTTTCCTCATCTGTAAAGTGGGACACTAGTAAGATTAATAATAATCATAGTACTGATCTAGTAAGATTGTTGTATGGAGGACACAACAGAGGTAAAGTGCTTAAAACAGTCCTTGGCAAGAGAAACCACTCAGTAAATGCCAACTTTAAAAGCTTTCCATGGGGCACCTAGCTGGCTCAGTCAGTGGGGCATGCAACTCTTAATCTTGAAGCTGTGAGTTTGAGCCCAACTATGGGTGTAGAGATTACTTAAAAATAAAAAAGTCTTCTGGGGCGCCTGGGTGGCACAGTCGGTTAAGCGTCCGACTTCAGCCAGGTCACGATCTCGCGGTCCGTGAGTTCGAGCCCCGCGTCAGGCTCTGGGCTGATGGCTCGGAGCCTGGAGCCTGTTTCCGATTCTGTGTCTCCCTCTCTCCCTGCCCCTCCCCCGTTCATGCTCTGTCTCTCTCTGTCCCAAAAATAAATAAAAAACGTTGAAAAAAAAATTAAAAAAAAAAAAAGTCTTCTTAAAATTTATTGATTTAAGAGAGAATCTTAAACAGGCTCCATGCTCACTGTAGAGCCCAACATGGGGCTTGATTCTATGACCCTAGGATAAAGACCTGAGCCAAAATCAAGAGTCAGATGTTTAACCAACTAAGCCACCTATGTGCCCCCTAAAATAAAGAAATCCTTAAAAAAAAAAAAAAAAAAAAAGCTTTCCTTATTGTGCATAATCTTCTCGGTGATAAGGAACTTGCTATGGCCATTTGTACCCCATATCCTTCCTGGCACTTTGGACAGTTTTGTGTCCAGCAAAGGGAGCTCTCCTGTCTTCATGAAATTTCCACTTGGGAGTCTATTTATTATCCTTCTTAGGCTTTCATTTGTTTTTATTTATTTTTTTCATAGAGCTATCATTTCTTCTCTGGGTCTTTTCCCCTGTTACCCTTAACACCTTTAAACCTAAATATCATTAGGTTGAATCATATGAAATTGTCACTTTGTATGTCAAAAGCTGCTGAATGCTGGGGATTTCATATGGTTCATCCTAATAGTGGGTTACCCAAACAGCACCATCTTTGGGGCCCTACAACCACAGTCACCACCAGCATGCTGAACACCTGATGCTGGAGCCTGTCCCAGGTCTGGTGGGGGTTGCCCATGAGTCTGTCCTTCTAATAAGGTCTCCACTGAAGCAGTGGAAAGAATATTAGATTGGGAAATAGGACACAGGTCAGGGAGCATCCTATGTCTGGCTGACCATGCAAACTTGAGCAAGTCACTTTCTCTCTGTAGGTCTCTGCTGTCTTACTTCCATGATGGGAGCTTCCAGAAGGTGAGCTCTCAGATCACTTCCAACCCTGAACTCCTGTGGCTTATGAAATATTTATTAGGTGCCCCCTAGGAGCTGAAGGTCACCAAATAACATAGCTGAAACCTGCAAGGAGGTTACTTTAGTTGGGGAGATCCAATCCAGGGAACAAAGGGCTAATTGCAACTGTAAATCACTGCTGTAAGTTCAGAGGAGGGGAAGGCATGGTGGATGGGGTAGGCTTCCTATTGGAAAGGGGGACTTTGGGGAGGGTTTTGGCTTTACCTTTTTAAGGTAAAGCTTGCCTTACCTTTATTTCTCTTTGATATTCCCAGCACACTGGCTCCTAAAATTTCAACAGTCTTGAGGTATTTATTTCATTCATTCATTTGCCCATCCATCCATCCATCTATCTATTCATTATATCCATAAACATATCTTGGGTGCTTACATACAGTAAACAAGATAAAATTAGTGTCTGCCCTTATGGAGGCTAACAATATAAAGGAGGGATCAGGTGAGAAACGAACACACAAATTAATCAAAATATGAGATGTAGTGTTTTGCAGAGAATTAACACAGGATGAGATAATAATGACTACATGGTTTCTTGGATTGAGACAGGGGTCGAAAAGGCCTCTCTGAGGACATGCAAGGTGAGATATAAAAGTCAAGGACCCAAACAGGACAAGATGAGGACAGAGTACTTTAGGCAGAGGGAACTCTTGGTGCAAAGGATCTAAGGTGGGAATTAACAGGAACAAAAAAAAAGGCACTGCAGGAGGAGTGAGGTGAAAGTTGGGAGTGTGGTACACGATATATCTGGTGAAGTAGGCAGGGGTCAGAATGTAAAGGGTTTTATAAACCAGGATAAGGATTTCATGCTTTATTCTAAGTGCAATAGGGAACCATTGAATGGCTTTAAGCAGAGGAACATAATTTGACTTATGTTTTTGAGAGATCTCTCTGGCTTCAGAATGAAGAATGATTCTAAGGAGGCAGAGTGGAAACAGGATGCCTTCTGAGGTAATTGCAGTGGTCCAGATCAGCAATGATGATGGTGTAGATGATGGTTTGGACAAACAGTGTACAGATATTTAAATACCCAGGGCAGAGAGGGTGGAATAGGGAGACACAAGGAGGTAGGGCAAGTTCTCAATATTTAAAGCAATGTTTCTCAAACATCTTTTTCCTGCCCATGTAGGGAATGTTGTATACTTGTATCAAAAACAGTACATCTGGGGGCGCCTGGGTGGCTCAGTTGGTTAGGCGTCCGACTTCGGCTCAGGTCATGATCTCGCGGTTGTTGAGTTCGAGCCCCACGTCGGGCTTTGTGCTGACAGCTCAGAGCCTGGAGCCTGCTTTGGATTCTGTGCCTCCCCCTCTCTCTGCCTCTCCCATGCTCATGCTCTCTTTCTGTCTCTCAATAATAAATAAACGTTAAAAATTTTTTTTAAAAACACAGTATATCTGGGGCTCCTGGCTAGCTCAATCAGTAGAGCATGCAACTCTTGATCTCAGGGTTTAAGTTCAAGCCCCACACCCGGCATGGAGCCTACTTAAACAAACATAAAAACAAACAAACAAACAAAAAACACTGTGTCAATTCAGCAGTGATTCTCTACTGGGATTCCCATGGAATCCATAAGGAGCACATTGTTGTTGGAGGAACATGGTGGGACGCCCTACTCCAATATCTCACCAACTGCCACATGATTTTCTGTCCTGATTATTACATAAATCTGAACTGTGAGGGAGGCCTAGGGTCACTGCCCAAGTGATGGATAACATTTATAAATACAACCCAGTGTGACCTGAAAGCTTGTTCCTGTTTTGACCCCCTAAGGGAATTTTGATTCCATGTGTATAAATAAAGTCATTTTAACTGGAATAACAAAAACAATAATTTGTGTCAAAAAATGATTTTATAGAGCAAACTCTATTAAGTACATTTAATTTCTTGATGATCTTCTGCTATGTGATGAATCTAAAAATTTCTAATCATTTTGGTTTTCATTTCCATTTTTATTATGAGGAATTCTATTCCATATACACCATACAATGAATATTTGATTTGTCACTCAGGGTTTTTATTTTTCATTTTTTGACCATTATAGCTTTTGCCGCAATGACCGATTTAACCTTTTTCAGGTCCAGTTTTCTTAGGCTTAATTTTGCAAATCTAAATTTTGTCAAGGAGATAAGATTCTTTAGTTATATTCTAATTATAATGAATTTATTATGTACCGTTTTAGCCACTTTCAGCTCTATTTTCCATTCTGCATTTTCTACCAGAAATATTCATTATAAGTTGAGAAAAGCTGATAGTTGTATTTATATTCTAGCTAATACATGAGGATATTAAGAGCTATTATCTCAGGTATATTGGAATAGTTCTCAGATGTGGGAAGCCCACGGTGGTGAGTGTTCAGGCTCTGGAGTCAGGCTGCCTGGTTTCAAGTCCTGATTTTATCACCTTCAAGTTCTGGTGTTGGCCTCAGTTTCTTCACTGAAGAATGAGTGTCCTCTTCTAGGTGTTTGTGGCTGTGACCTGTATGAGTCAATGAATGCACACCAAGCACCTATTACTCTGCGTCAATAAACGAACCTAATTTATTATTCTGATGAAGGCAGAATCCCGCCACTCATTAGGAAAGCCAGAGTGGGTGGAGTTTATGTCAGTGGCCCCATGTCCCCACTGCATTATCTTCTTCCATTTTACTATCTGCTTCTATCTGCCCAGAAGCCTCTTGGCTTCTCATCCCTGCTGTCTCAAGGTTCTCAAAATGTGATCCATAACTTGCAACAGAGCCAGTCTGGAAAGTTGTTAAAAGGCAGATTTCTACTGAACTAGAATCTTTTAGGGCAGGCCCTTGAGTCACTTTAACACACTCCTAGTCATGCACACGGGGGTATGAGAGACTTAGGTCTTTGGCCCCAGATGTTCTTCAAGGGTAGACGGTGATCTGCTCTGCCTGCCAGGCCGGGTGTCCAACAGGCAAGCTAACCCTGAGCTCTCCTCTGCCTAATATTTTTAGCAATAGCTTGTAATTAGTGAGCACACAAGAAGGGCCAGGAGAACTCAGCCACCTTCCTGGGACTCCCAGGGTCTGAAAGCCATCGTCTGTGTCAGACTAATAGCCTTGACCCACCCATAATTTAAATCGAAGCTGAACAGAAGCAATTCTGTCATTTTTTGCTATCTAAGGCTAATGCCAGTAAAATGATCGATGAGTACTCTGGTTTCACGTCAACAGGTTACATGCAATGTAACAATGCAAAGCATATCGGTGTAAGCATATCCAGTATGGATGTGTCTGAGGTGCACAGTCTCAATTTCTATTTGTATTCAGGCAAAATTGACAGTACCTACAACAGATGACCCAGGGAGGAAAATGTAGGTCAAGTCGGCAGGCAGGGAGAGAAAATGCTTGACGTGCTGCTGTACTCTCCTCTGTCTCCATGTAAGGCTGAGGAGGCTAACCAACTGTTGTCCACTTCCTGTGAACCTGGGGGGACAGACAAAGCTGATACAGGACCTGTGATCAGGTCGTTTAAACATCTTCAGCAATTGGTCAATAGCTGCTGCCTGGAGGGCTCACACTGAGCCAGCAGCCAAAGAGTTAACATCCAAACCAGCCTGGAACCTAGAAGAGCCCAGAGGGTTTAGGATTAGGGTTAGGTTGGTGGGCTGGTAGAGCTCGCTCTAGCTCAGCAGTTGGTGGGTTGTTATATCTTTTGAATATCGCCCTGGGGAACAGTTTAAAAAGTTTTCTCAGTAAGATGCTCCAGGCAGTCATTACCAATTGATCAATGGGTAGTTTAGATTAAACTTATTTACCATCCATGCATTAAGGTCTTATGTCCCCCAAGGGTATTTGGTTTATTTGGTTTCAAACAATGTGCTCTGGGAGTTAAAGAGAAATGCTCCTAGGACTTGACCTCTAAGGCTGTTCCTTCCTTTACTGGACTTGGATAGAAGCAGGGGTTTCAAATCTCATGCCCTGACTAGCTCCCACCCTTGAACACAAGCTAGGGCACAAGGGACAGACAACAGAAAATACCTCAAGCCCTCAGTACTGAGAAGGCTTCTGGCAGAGCATCTACATTCAGGCTCAGCATCCTCCAGTGTAGAAGCTGGAGTTGCCAATGGTTTCTCTGCCACACATTTTCATTTTTGCCTGTAGATGGCCAAAGTCACTTAGCATCTAGACAGCATGACTCGTGCCATAAGTGAAAATAATTTTGCCATATGAATATGTTTTTCCTTTCTTATCAGTAGCAAAGTGACCCTGATTTTGGAGCAATTATGGTCACGCTACCACCAGTGACAACCTGGGCAAAAGTAGAATTGCTGTGAAATGGAGTTTTTGGGGAAATGGAGCAGAGAGGGAATAAGCATCTATGTCTGGATTGGATGGTCCAGAGGGAGAACATGGCCATCCTCCGCAAGGGCTGGCGGCACTGTGGAGTGCTGGAAAAATTTCTCTCTCCCGGATCCCTTTGTTTGCTTATAGACTTTGCTTTTCAGACTTTCAGAGTTGCCATAACCCCCATTTCACCAGTGAGAGGACTGACGCCCAAAAGAGTGGACTGGTGTTTCCGAGATCACGCCAGTAGCTGAAGACTGATGCAAAGTCAGTAGGGTCCTGACTGTACCTTCTATTCACTAGAGACAGCATGTCCATGTAATTTGCCCATTTCTTGATAACCCAGGGGTATCATCAGGCACATTAATTATCATATAATGTTGCAGTACAAGGCTGGCTGAGGTGTGTAGGTCTGTTTGCTCCCACACTCCATAGGCTCATTTAATGTTATTTTGGTGTTTGCTCCTGGTACTTCTCAGGTCTGTCTTCATCATTGTAAATCTCTTACTGTGCCTGCTTCAAACAAATCTTCTAAAATCTATTTCCCCACACACTGTAGACTGTGAAAGTACATTAGTAATTTAATTTTGCATAATTATTCTCCCCAAATGGCGGGTTGAATTCTCAGCAATGCAATCTTGTCTACTTCCTCCTCCTCTCCATTCCCTGGGTCCCCTGGACTCTCTAGGGCAAGGCACTGTTCCAGAAGGAAGCTGCCTAGCATCATGGGCCCAAATCCTGCAAGAAACAGTGTGACTGTGGGAAAGTTGCTTAGCCTCTTTGGGTTACCCCTAGTGTTTTTCAGGCAGAATGTGAGGCCTAAATGCCTGCATAGAGTTGTCTTTTAACAATGCCTAGTTTCCTCCCAGTACTACGAGACACATTCCACCTTTACCTTAGATTATGGCTGATTAAGGCCATGTCTGTGCTCTTTGGTAGGATCCAGAGTTCTTGAGGTGGTGACTGTGTTTCCTAATTCTGGGTCCACTGTGTCAAGTGTAGGCTTGCTACAGCTCTCCATTAATGCTTGCAGCATGGAGAATATTGTAAGTCAGTACATTCTGGTTTGAGGCAGCTTGAAATGGCTGTGTTGTCACCCACAGGCTCAGGGACACATGCCTTTTCCTCTTCTCTGTATCCTAGGAGATGCAGTTACTGGACCTCATACATCCTCAATAAGTTATGACTCCTCTTTGCAAAGTGGCTCCATTGCAGAGAGTCCTTCTCCCAAGACAGAATCAGGTTCAGGGAGACACAGCTGCAAAGCCCAAGTGAAATGAGCTTGCCTGCTCCTTGCCCGTGGGCACAGAGTCTTCAAGGCAGCACCCCTTCCCCTCGGAGGCCATGATTTTGAGTGGCTCTGAGTTTCTTAGCCCTGGAGCAGTCTCCTGATTCCCTCGTATCAGGGTTTAGTCATCAGGTCCACCACTGTCCAAATGGCTGGTGATGTGGAGACAGAGCGGCTGGCAGAGAAAGATGAGGTGAGAGGAGCCTGGAGAATGGAGATGAGAAAGCAAACCAGGGGGAGCCCAGGGAGGAGAAACAGACGGGAACTTGGCTATGCTCCCTGTGCCCACTTCCTCACCATACTGCTCTTCCTGCCTACAAATCTCCCTTTGCAACTTGGCTCATTTCCTTGGGTCACTTGGGCTTTGATGCCCCTCAACAAATGGACCCCAACTAATTTCTTCTCTAAATAATCCATGGAAGTCACATAGTAGGTTTCTTGAGGGCATTTGTCTTCTTTTCTTTCCCTCAACGCACAATACAGGGCAGAGCAAGTAAGAGATGCTGGAGGCATATTCGTTGTTGGTTTGATGAATAATGAGCCTGGGTAGCACTAGGCTGGGTACAGGGAGTGTGTTTGCCCCTGGAAATATCAACAATTTTCTGAACCTTTCATTCAGAAAGGTATCACTCTGCTCCCCCCATAGTGTGTGTGTGTGTGTGTGTGTGTGTGTGTGTGTGTGTGTGTCCATCCATCCGTCCTTGTCCATGAGCCGGGTCCTCTGTATGTGCCATAAACCCCATTTATGGTGTGTTCTGTAGTGTTTTTGCAAACACAAGAAAATCCATTTGAATCCAATATTCTTAGATTGCCTGGTTCATTTAGTAATTAGAATATATTACTCTTATAGATTATTTGAACCTTATACTTCCTTTCAGCCCTCTCTCAGCCTCCTCCAGACCACTGCTAGTGAGACATTTGGGTAAAGTTGTAAATGCATTCACTGTATCTTTCTACCTAAGTATTTGCAGCAGGTTTTATGAAGCTTGTAAATATGAACTGATTTTCTTTTACATATGTGAGTCAGCCTTATTTTGGTCTTAAGTGGACTTTATGAACCTGCACGGATTAGAATAAACACTGAAGCCAGCAGTCAGTTCTATATTTAGTTCTTAAACAGCTAGGATTTTCGTGTGTGTGTGTGTGTGTGTGTGTGTGTGTGTATGTGTGTGGGTATGTGTGCGTGCTGAATATAAAGAAAAAAATTATGAGTACTGACTGCTGCTGTGTGTGAAGCTGGCTGACTTAAAGATGGGCCTGGCAGGATTCCCGGGCAGGTAGAGCCAAGAGTCGACAGCTGAGGGACCTCTTTCTCTCCTGAAAGCCACTGTTTAGTTACCTGTAAATTGGGGGAGAATAAAACCTCCCCCTTGGGATGGTTGTGCAGATAAAAGGAAGCAGGGGATGTAAAAGGACCTAGCACATGGCTACTGTTTCAGTACTCAGTAAATACTCACTACTTCCAGAATCTCAACCTTGAATGAACTTTAAGTTTCTGAAGGGCAAATGTATGTGTCTTCTGCTGTGTCCCTGACAGTTCCTATGAAGTTCTGGGCCAAATAAATAATAATATAATACGGATTTATTACATTGGATGCAAGTGTCTGCCTGGGTCTTTATTTTATCAGAGTCCTGCCAGAGGAAAGTTTTGACTCAAACAACGTTGTCTTGGGTCATTGTAAGTGATAGAGCGGCAAGGTGGGGGGAGAGCCAAGGGGTGGTCAGGGCCTTTCCAGCTCCACTCTTTGGGTTTGAGTCTCAGCTCTGGCACTTTAAGAGCTGTGTGACTTTGCATGTGTCATTTAGCCTCTCTGTGCCTCAATCTCTTTGCCTGTTAGAAGGACCCAAAAAGGGGCATCTGGGTGATGCAATTGGTTAAGCGCCCAACTCTTGATTTCAGCCCAGGTCATGATTTCACAGTTTGTGAGTTGGAGCCCTATGTGGAGTTCTGTGCTGCTGGCACGGAACCTGCTTGGGATTCTCTCTCTCCCTCTCCCTTTCTGCCCCTCCCCTGCTTGTGCTCACTCTCTCTCTCTCTCAAAATAAATTAATTAATTAAAAAAAGGACACAATAATACTACTGTCCTAGTGATCATGTATGTATACATATAATATTAATACATGTAATATGAGTGTGCCTGGCACACACAGTGTTTGTCAGTATTATCATCATCTTCATTATTATTGTTAATAATAATATTAAAAGAGTTAAATGGTTAAAAGAGTGGATTTTGGTGGCAGGAAGATTTGGGTTTGGGTCTTGGCTCTGCCACTTATCAGCTCTGTGACCTTGGATAATTGTTCAACCTCCCTAAGCCCCTATGTCCTCCCCTTTTATCTGGGGGTTTCTTTTATGTCCTGGGGTTATCACAAACATCAAACGAGACAAGACGTAATGCTTAGTTAGCACTGTGCCTGTCGTAGAGAAATCACCATCCATGTTTTCTATTTTATAATCTTGAGAACTACCCTGATTTAACACTATTCATTCAACAAATATTAGTAAAGATAGTGCTCAGTGTGGGCTTGGTACTGGAATAAAGCTCCTTCCCTAATGAGGAAGCATGCACATCTTTTCTGTTTTGGAGGAATATTTACTTCCTCTACCCTAGTTAGAACACTGGAATATTGTATAAAAAAACTAAGGTAGGGCTACTTGAATCCCCAAAGGGTACCTTGGCTCAAAGAGTTGGGGTTCTCATGAGAAGACCCCAGTTACAAACCAGGTACACCCCCCGGGACCTGGGATGGGAACTGATGGCAAAAGTGGATGTGGGTACTTCTGGGGTGGCCACCCATCCTGGTCTCTGACTGCCTTCCCAATGTTCTTATTAACTGTGCTCTTTTTCACCTTAAAACCATCTCCCTTCTTGACCTCCTTAAGAAAAACACCTCCACGTGGCTCTAAAGAATGTGCTCGGAAGTGCCCCTTGGTCAACCTCTGGCGTTTGGGAAGGATAGAAAAGACAAGGGGGCTTCTCTGGTGTGCTCAGAGAACACATCTTACCTCTCCTGGAAAAGTTGTGGATTTTTTTCTTTTTTCTCTCTGTTGCCAGGTCAGTGCACACTATAGGAACTTTGTCATCTTGCTAGGTTCTGCAAGGGAGTGGCTACTTGCCAGAGGGAGACAGTGCAGACAGGCCAAATTAAAATGGCAACCGAACAACAGAACTCCAGGAAAACAAACAAGCAACCAGCTTGGAGGAGGACACTTTGGGCCTCAGTTTGAATCCTGTTCTTTCTCAGTTGTTTGTTACTGTTGTCACTGGGAGAGGGGGAGGGTGGTTGGTGAACAGTGGGCCGTGGCCCCTGTGTCCTCACCCCTGTGTCCTAGCTCAGTGATTATGACAGCCTGGAGGGAGGAGATGGTACCCAGAGGGAGGAGGCATTGGCTAAATATTTTGGAACGGTCTTTACGAAGACTCTTATTAAAACATAATTAAGTAGAAAGCAAAATAGAGATGTCCCTGGATTTCTACAATGTTGATGTGCTACTTTTAGTACCACAACAAAAATACATTTTATAAAGAGTAATAAGACTCACAGTAAGGACTGAATAGTGATTACTGCATTTATTTAATCCTCACAACCTCTGACTTGGAGATGCTCTCATTGTTCCCAGTTTCCAGATGTGGCAACTGAGGCCGAGATGTTAAGTAAATTTCCCAAGGTCAAATGGCCAGCCAGTGACAGAGACTCTACCCAGGCAGCCAGGCTTCAGAGTCTAAGCTCTTAACCAAACTCTATATCACTTCCTGGGCTGAAAGTCAGCCTGGGATTAGGAAATTGGGGCACAGAAAGGTTAGATAACTTGCTGAAGTCACACAGCTAGGAAGTGAGAGCAGGACTCAAATTCACCTTTGACCAGCTCCAGAGAGAGTACCCTCTACTGTTACTAATGCTTTTCCTCTTTCAGAATTGGGTTCCTTAAAAGCATTGTCATGAAGATCAAATGAGACAGGGTAGGTGGGTGTGTTTAGACAACTGTAAAGCATCACACTGGCTACCATTTGTCCACTAGGTCTGGGGACTAGAGGGCAAACAGGGAAAAACTCACCTTGTGTTCAGGGAGCCTCAGGCAGAGGCTGCCGAAAAGAGACCCACACATTTGCAGTGAGGAGGTCGAGCAGTATAGGTGTGAGGTATGAACAGATCTTAAGACCAGATGGGGTGGAAAAGCAGAGCATTTCTCTTCTGGTGCTGAGTGGTGAAGCCAACAGTCTGGCCCTTGTCACCTGGGTCCCTGGGTCAAGAACCTGATGCTAATTAAGCATCGTCATCAATGACAGCAATAAAACTGTTCTCTAAGAAGCCAAAGACATTCTGCCTCCTTCCTCCACCACACTTTTCCTTTCTCCAAGCTGCTTCCCAGCATTTCCCCAGGTTATTGGCTCTTTTCAGACATCCCTGCAGAGGGGTCCTAATTTGCATCTCCATATGGAAATCTTTACCTGGAGGTACAACACCTCCCTCTACAGCTGTGATCTACCTACAGAGCTGTGCCTGCCGGTGACTGAAAGTGGGGCAGGGACAGCAGCTTCTTCCCTCCCAATCTGTACCCCCACCCCAAATCCTGTCATCTGCTGAAGGGCCGGTTGTCTTCCATGGGGGCACAGGTACCTGTCCATCTCTTCAAGTCCACTGAGGGCACTTCCTTTCATCTGCTCAGAATCTAACTTAAATGTGAATCCATCCAGCACAAACACCCAGCACTCAGAAGAGCTGTAACTTTGTTAAATTTTGCTCCTTCACAATAGTTGTCTTCTTCTTTTCTGCTTGCTGATGTCCTGCCGAAGGAGTCTAAATGACAATGTTTGGAAAGATAGCAAAATTAAGCACATGGAAGTGATTTATTTTTAATCCACCACACTGCAGGCTGGACCCTCATTATTTGTGAATACGTATCAAGCCCAAACTTTGAAAATTTGATAATTGGTTTCTTACAGTTCCATTATTTCTCCTTTTCCTCCGAGTCTGATGTGTATGGAAAGTTTCTGAAGTATGCATCTGATAAATGAAACCTATATATAAAGATAGGCACAGTGAAATAAAGTAAAATAAGACCTTATTTATTTAGTGAATATTTATGACAGGTCTTTATTGTGTCAGGTACTGTATGAGGAGCTGGGGACATGGCGATGAACAAGGTCAGCATCTGTCCTCACGAACTTACTATCTAGTGGCACACAAGCCAATGAAAGAGCAAATAGACATTTTGTACATTGTGATAAATTCTTAGAGTGAAGCAAGTATGGGTATTGTGAAAGACAATCATGGAAGGGAAAACCCAGGAAGGGAGTGCTTTCTGATCACCCAACCCAAAGACCTCATTTTGCAGATGAGAAAAGTCAGGAATGAGTGATTTCCCACCCCCCCCCCCCCATCCTATACAAATATTTCTGGCAGACCCACAGCCAAGGGAGCTACTGCCTCTTGGATGGGGACTATTGGATCTGTGTGGGAAATGCTCCATCTTCTTATGGTGAATTTTCTAGGAGGATTTGTTTCAAAGACCTACGTGTATATACAGTTATTTCCGGGGAAATGCTAGAAGGCATTCTGGTATTCCTGTTTTGCACACTGATAAGGTCTGGATGCTGTGGGAGAATGAGTTCTTCCCTCTCCTCCCAGACACTAACTCAGAATTCTTGTAGTGAAGTTCATGCCCATGCACTGAGCAGAGGAGGTCCCTACACTCTGGACCTAAAGTCTGTTAGATCCAAAATCCAGGGGGCTCATGCCAAGAAGGAATTGGAGGGAAAAACAGGGCCCTCTCTTCCTGCCTCTGGTCCCCTTTCCACATGGAAATTCCTGAGGGTGGAGCCCACTTTGGTTATCTTTGTGGTTTAGTCTTCCTTACAGCTAGCAGTTATCTAGCAGCTTGTTCCAGAGCCTGATGTATCATCCCTGAACTTGTCTCAGGGGCCACACATCCCTCCATCCTTTGCTGTTTGGTCACAGCACTTACCATAAAGGGCAAGGTATCTTCTCTTGGTCAAAAATCCTCAATCTTCTCCTGTTCAATACTGAGATCAAGTTGGATATAATAAGCATCTGACTTTCTATTGCTCTGTAACAAACTATCCCCAGACACAGTAACTTAAAATAACTATTATTATCTCCCATGATTCTGGGATTGATGGGCTCGGTGGGGCAATTCTTCTTTGGCATCCCTCATTTGGTTGCAGTCAGAGGTTGTCCAAAGGCTTCTTCACTCACATGGCTGGTGTCTGGGCTGGGATGGCTGGATCCACTGGGGTCTGCTTAGACATCTCTCCCTTTGCGTGGCCTCTCCATATGGCTAGCTTGGGCATCCTCATGCCTGGTGGTCACAGTGTACTTCTCACAAGGCTACTGGCTTCCCCAGAAGACAGGAAGAGGAAGCTGCCAATCTCGTAAGGCCTGGGCCTAGAAACTGCCATAGTGTCACTTCTGCCATTTTCTATTGATCAAAGCAGTCACAGAGACCATCCACATTTAAAGGGAGGGGACATAGATTCCCATCTCTGAATGGTGTAAGAATTGAAGAATTTGCGGCCATCTTTAATCTGCCAGAAATCTACTGCCCTTTTTTTTTTAATGTTTTATTTATTTTTGAGACAGAGAGAGACAGAGCATGAGCAGGGGAGGGGCAGAGAGAGAGGGAGACACAGAATCCAAAGCAGGCTCCAGGCTCTGAGCTGTCAGCACAGAGCCTGATGCAGGGCTCGAACTCACAAACTGCGAGATCATGACCTGAGCCAAAGTCAGATGCTTAACCGACTGAGCCACCCAGGTGCCCCAATCTACTGCCCTTTCTATGTGAGAACACTAAACATTCATAAAGAAAGCAAATATGTCTCCATTAACTCTTTTTCTTTACAGGCCCTGCTTACAAGTTTCTTTAAGCTTCAGATCACCCTCCACCCTTCCCCACCCCTGTATGAGTCTAAATGGTCAAAGTGATTCTTTAAGACATGACATCCAGGACTTGATTCATTATCCCAGATATGGCTGTCCCAGTACAGAGCATAGTGAACTGATCAATATCTCTTTTTCTGGGAAACGTAATTCTATGTATGCAGTTTAAGACTGAATTCCTTTTTGTTTTTTATCAGCCGTTACATTTTTGATGCATATTGAACTGCAATGACATTTTTATTATAAAAAGTAATTGCAGCAAATGTATAAAATATGGAACAACACAAAGAAGAAAATAAGATTGTCTATATTCTCACCACTGAAAGTTAACTGCTGCTACCTTTTGAGTCTTTTTTTCTATTAATATCTATATGTGTGTGTGTATTTTCAGTAAACTGGTTTTTATCCACTTAGGAAAATGTTCTGGGGATTTTCTCCATGTCAGGAAATTCCTTCTTTATTATCATCTGTAGTGATGGCCACATAACTGTACTTTGTGGTCCAGTGAATCACCTGCATCTTTTTTTTTTTTTTTGAATGAATGAAATACAGTCAAACCAGGTCTTCTCCATTCTGTACTTGTGTAATTCTTGTTTGTTCATTTGTTTTTAAACTTAAATGTAGGAGTACATTTTTATTAAATATTATCTTGTTTCTTTTAGGGTAGATTATTGTATCCTGTTACAATCTTTAAAGTCTTGATTTCACAGTCAATCTCTCCCAGGTTTATATGATTTTAAAATCAATAATATGAAAATTACTGATATATCATTTTAAATAGGATAAACCCTCATAACATTCCTTTGGGGGCCACTCTGTACGTTTCATTACTCCATTGATCAAATACTCTTTGGCTCTGATAATTAATAATTTTATCTGTACTACCAGAGATATATGGCTTGTTTCTTCATTTGAAAACAAGAATTTTTGAAAACAGGAAAAAAAAAAAAAGACTGCCAACCACTTTACCATTTGGATTAATTATGTCTGTTACATTTCCTTTTATGCCCATATTATCATTTTATTAAAGAAAGGAGATTGGAATGGTTTGGTGAAACTTGTTCTTTTTGAACCCATGCTATTGTTCTGGAGGAAAAGAAATTCATCAAATACTAAAATCCAATTCAAATCTCTTATCATTCATGAATATATAGGTGGTACATAAAGGTCTTCATCTTGAGATATCTCTTAATTTGGAGAGTAAAAATAATTTTTTTTTTAGATTAAGTTTTTTTGTTATTGTTGTTTCTCTTTGTCATATACAATTGCTGATGGGGGAAGATGAGAGTAATTAGTTCTTTCAAAAAATATTTAATTGAAAAATGAACACATTTTTCTGTGTTCAAAAACCAACTATTTAATTTTCTAAGGATTAAACACAACTCATTAGACTTTAAATAATACAATCCATTTGTAAAAAAAAAAATCCAGATTATTTCCCAGTTCCCCACAGTCCTTCAGAGAGTAGCCCCAGTGGCTCAGCACTTTCATATTTAAGTCCTAGAGGCACACTTCACTGTGTCTCAGTTGGGAAAAGTGATTTGGACTCATGAAAGCAGTGATGAGCTTTTTTCTTTCTCCTCACTTATCTCTGATTTCTTAACCCTGAAAAAAACATTTGTTCTACCCTCTCCATGCGAAGATTATTTTTCCTGAAATAATAGAGGCAAAAGAGAAGTGGAGTAGTTGTGCTTTCTATTTGCTATTCTCATTACATCTTCTGCTTCAAGTAATGGATCCATTTCCTTCCTTTCTAAACTACCTGAGAGCCTGCTCATCTTAAGATTCTCCACACTGCCTAATGCAATGCTTTACTTGTTATAGGTATATTAGTCAGAACACTTTTGGTTGCGAGGGATACAAACCCAACTCAAACATCCTTATATCAAAAACCGTAAAATGTATGTAGACGATCCAACATCTGACAAGCTTCAGATACAGCTAGATCAAAGATTCAAAATTTGCCATCAGGACCTAGATTCTCTCTCTCTCTCCTCAGTGCGTTTCTCTCTGATTTTACTCTGAGGCAGTCTCCCTGCACATGGGATCCCAAGGTCTCTATCTTCACAGCTCTGAGCTGTGAGAAAAATGAAATACCTGTCTTGACTGCTCAAACAAGTCTCAGGGTTAGCTCTGTTTGACCTGTTTGGTTTGGATTAGGTCGTTCCTGAGCCAATCAATCACCATAGCCATGGCCATCTGAGGCTTCCATTGGCCTGAGCTCAGTCACATGATTACCCATTGTGTCTGGGATATAATCAGGTCTACCGAAGTGGCAGTGGGAGAGAGGACCACTGGTGCTTCCTCCAGAGACAAGTCTGAGTATCGGTATCAGGATAATTAAGGAAGGATGCTGGATGGGAAAAAAAACAACACATAATCATGACAAGTTTTTAATTAAATATTTTTTGAAGAAATTTATTAGTTCCATCATTCTCACCAGGGATTGACAAAGAGAAACAGCAATGACAAAAAACCTAGTCCTAAGAAATTTATTTTTAATCTCCAAAGTGAAAGATACCTCAGGATGAAGACCTTTAGGTCCAGCCTGTATATTCGTGAATGGTAAAGGATAGGAATTGGGTTTTATTATTTGACCAATTTCTTTTCCTCCAGAACATGTGAGTTTATTTTTCATTTTGTGAATTTCCTGGAAGCAAATGCAACACTTCCTATCATCTGCCCTTTAAACAAAAGATTTCTCACTTTCCGCTAAAATAAAATGTATTACAATAGGACTACTATATACATTAGGAAATAAAGGCTCCTGAGTTGTGGCAGCCTCAGCAGACTTGGGATCTTAAGGATGACATCCCGCTAATGCATTGCTGCCCATCTCTCAGTGGTTTGATTCTGCCTTCCTAAAATGCAACCAAGAATAGGAATCTAGAGGCTGGTGCTCTGATGTTGAGATGACCTATTTTAAACAGCCAGTATCCAGTCAGAGGAACAGAGCACATGCTAGTAGTCCGATAGAAGGAATTTAATATGAAGAATTGATTATAAAGGCATTGGGATAACTCAAGAGCCAAATGAACCACAAGGCAACCCAGATATTAAGGAAGCAGAAAGCCTCTACAAGCCCTAAGGTGCAGGGAATTAAGGGAGGAGATGGTGCTGTCAGATTCAGAATGCTGGGGCCATCTAGCAGGACTGAGAACACCAGGGGCTTCCAGGTAGGAACTAGATCTATGAAAAAGGCTGTGTGACATAAGCTGGAACCACAGAGCAGTTGCCAATCAAAGCAGAAAGAAGGGGAGAACTACCTTCATTTCTCCCTGTTTTGCCCTCTGATCTCCCAACATGGTCTTTCATTGGCTAAACCAGAAGGCAGCTAGCAAGGAAGTTGGGGAAGTGTAGTTTTCAGGACAAAGGAGAGGAATGTATCTGAAACCAAAGTGGCAAATGAGTGACACATTGTCTGTAGCAAGATGTGAAGACTGGGGCTGTTTTCACATGGAAAATTAACAGCTTTCTTATTGGTCCTTTTCTTTGTTGCAGTTAAGTGGGTTTGAAGCCTTTATGCTTTGAAGAAAAGGAAAGTCCTATTTGCTGATTCTGACCATGGGTCTATTAGACTATGAGGGACCAAAGAGTTGGGGGCAGGGAGCAGGTAGCAGGGGTTTTACAGAGGAACAACTAAAAGAAAATGAGGTGATTCACTGGTGTGACGTATCTTGGAGAAGAAATGGGGAGAGTGGAGTTCTCTCCAAACTGGAAAGGTAGGGAGAGAAAGAGAGTACTGTGAATGGTTCCTTTTTCAGATGAGTCCTGCTTGCTACTTACGAGCATTTCTGCCTGGAGACTAAAGAGCTGTGTTGTATATCTGTACTGTTGGGGCCACAGAGTGCCTTACAAAAGGGCCTGAGCCCCAAGAATGGCATGAGATTAACAGAAGACAACCAAGAGGGAATATTTGGAGGGGTTGGAGTCATTCTCAGTAAACTCAAAGGCAGATCGTAGTAGCTGACTTTTCTATTATTCTCTTAAGGATTCCTCTGGATTGGCCCCTCACCTAGGGTTACTGTATAGGGGAGCTGCTGGAGAATATCACGAAACATTGCTTTCCTTTTCACTCACCCTTTGTGGGCATAGATACCTGATGGGAAAGCCCAAGAAAATAAAGCTCAAAGCTATAGCTCTGAGTACTTAATTTGGGTACAGAGTTTGAACAGGGTGCATTTAGGTAGTAGGTGCAGATAACAACAGAGAACTGAATTGTCTGAATGTCTGTGGTTTTGGGTAGTGAGAGTTTGGACAGTGAGGGAATCCTGTATTTCAATATTTTAACAGTTGGCATAATCAAACTAGTGTGTTCTAATTGAATATCAGCCCTGGTCATAATCCTCCCTCCTCCAGGAAGCCTTGGGACATTATGGCCACCCATAGGCACTCTCCCAGATCCATAGCTGCTCTGCAAAGGCAGATGTGGTGGGGCTCCATACTGAGATTTCAATTCGTGCTTTATGTGGTAGTTACAAGCTACAATGTAGGTTCCAAAAACTTGTCCAAGAACATAGAACATAGACAAACCTTTGAACTCCTTTGCCTTAGGAACTTCTGTGTTGCCAGGCTACAGCAGAATTTTCCTTTGCTTCTGAAAGCCCAGGCTTTCTGAAAGGGAATGCCAGACCAGTTGTGTCTCACATAAGCACAGCCCTGGGCCAAAGTCAGTAAAGAGATGTGCCTAGTATAGTCTGAATAGTCGTAGTCAGTACAGAGTTTTAAGTTTGATTCTTGTTCAATTTTTTAAATGGAGAGATTCTACATACGAACCCAGATTTCAGGCATTTCCCAGAAATTTGAGTGTTTAGTCAGTATTAGCTCCACATTTGCAGTGCCAGCAATGGCTCTGTCCTCTTTAGAAGGCACACATTTCTGGTTAGCCATGGTCTCTGCCACTCCTTTTTGTCTTCCTGACCCAGACATGAGTCCTTTGCCATTTTGTCATCTTCCATCTGGCAGGTACCACTCATTTGCATTACCTGTTGAGTTTCTTAGGTAGTTGAGTTTCTGACTCCTGGGCTTTTGGAGTCAGGGCTTGTGGAAGGGAAGCAGAGTTGAGATTCCCTGAGCCTTGCAGAAGACTGGCTTCTCTGGGTTTTGTGAGGGGAAGACACTAACTCCCCATAGTAGGGCTGATGTGACATGGCTTGTGAATGTCTAGGAGACTGGAGACTGTGCCCTCCATCATGGTGTTGGAAGACCTCTGGGCTCAGGCTTGGATCTATCCCCATAGGTCACTAGGCTAGCTTAGACAAGGATCACCCAGTTGTAATTGTGAGGACTGAAGACAAGGGGATTTTCCTCTGAAAATTTAAGATTTACAAGAACCCTGGGACTTCTGAACAGCACTTCAAGGAAGGCCCACAGGATTACAGAACTAAGTATCCTCTGGTGATATAGGAAAGAGTTCAGAACAGGGTATTGATTAAGAAACAAGACATCAACTGTTATATATTAGCCTTAGGGATGTTTGGCTGTATCTTCATGTCTCCCTGTATTGAGAGATGGGATGAATCCCATTCTTCTACCTGCAGGGCTGGATTTATGTGGTTTGCTTATGCGCTGTCACCAAGGAGCACTTTCTCTTTGTTTTGTCATTGTGAAGTTGCATGCCTGAAATGATCTGGCGATGATTTTTCAAAAAGCCCCAAGCACAGAGCTCAGTACTTTTTTTTTCTTAACAGCAGATGTTCTAATAGTCTGTCTCCTGTTGCACAGAGAAATACAAAGAAAATTATGGAGCCACCACATATATCTGAGTATCAACTGATGTTCCTGTGGGATATTGTGGAAACTTCTTAAGTGACTTCCCATATTTTACTTTCCCAGTACATTCCATATACTAGTCTCAGAGTTCTTTTCCCAGATCCTGAGATTAATCTGTTCATCCTCTTTTACAGCCCATCTCTGGACCCCTATACCTTCATTTAAAGCCCTCTGTCTTTGATATAGCTTTATAGAGCCCTTCTGCATTACCAGCTTCATCCCTCCACCATCACATGCTCTGCCCAACTTCCCCAACACTCCATTCCCTGCTTCTCTCTCTAGACCTCAGCTCAACCTTCCCCTTCAGCCTGAGGTGTCCTTTTCTTCACCTCTACTGGTTGAACTCCTGTCAAACTCCTATCTTCAAAGCCCACCTTGAATTCTGCCTCTCTCTCAAGTCATTTCTGTTATTTCTAGTAGGCATCACAATACTTTGGATCTCTATCCTAGCGCCTTCCCTAAACAACTATGTGTATGTCCCCCTCCTTCTGATCCCCTTTCCACCCCAGATCTGAGAACTCTTTAAGAGCAGCAGATTAGTACCTCTCAAGAGAATTATGACAAAAGGCAAAAGAGAAGAATCTTCTGATAATTCAATTATAAGATCAACTTAATGGTCCAGCAAAGTCATTTATAGAAACAACTTAAGTGGTCAAAATTATTCCTGGTTCAGAGCATAACTTGATTGAAGCTGTTTTTATTTTTTATTTTTGAGGGCGAGAGAGAGAGAAGAGAAGAGAGGAGAGGGGAAGGGAGGGGAGGGGAGGAGAGAGGAGGAGAGGAGAGGAGAGGAGACTAGAAGAGAGGAAGACAGACTCTTAAGCAGGCTCTACGACCAGCATGGATGATGCAGGGTACCATTTTACGACCTTGAGATCATGACCTAAGCTTAAATCAAGAGTTGGGATGCTTAACTGACTGAGATACCCAGGTGCCCTGAAGCTGTTTTTATATAGCATTAAACTGTAATCTGGGGCTGGTGGAGAGGTATGTGCACATGGGAGAATCCATTGTCTTATTATATCTTCCTCTGTGTGGTTTACATCATGAATTAGCATATTTGTTAAGGTTCTGCGAAGTTCTATAGTAATGAATCCATTTTCACTTTGTTGAATCTATTATTTATTGAATTTATATGACTCATGTTTTGCATACAACATGTGAAACATTATTTTTTCATAGAATATTATTACTATCTGCTGGACTAAAGAAATGATATACCACTCAGAAGGAGAACTGGTCTATATTGAATCTGGAAAACAAAAACAGAAGGACAAATGTTGTCAGTGTCTATCCAAGGGTATTTGGAGGAGATCTGGGCTGCTGTGTTCTGCAGGTGGTGGGTCCTTTCCAGGGAGATAACACCATGTGTTCCCTTGACCCGATACCATAGGATTATTTGAGTTGGACAACTAATTTCCCTTATTCTCAATCTATGCTCGCCAGAAAATCTGGGTATAGTTTAGTTTCCAAAGTAAATTTCTTACATGAAAAAAATAATCTGGCCCAAGGACAGAGCATGTAACCCCCTTGCAGTTCTGTTATGGTAGTAAATTGGCGTTCTAGATTGGCCATCAGTCCCTTGTAACCTTGATTAGTGACAGTCCATCCCTGAGATAGTGATTCACTCTCTCTGGAATAGAACAAAATCACATTTCAGAACCTGCAAGGCTGTGGATGATATCCTAGTGCTGTGGTGAAGGACAACGTCAATACCTAGCACTTATGAGGCACCATTGCAGTTATCTGTTTCTGTGTAACAAATACACACTTAGTAGCTTAAATCAGAAACAGTCATCATTTTTTTTTCCTGTGGATCAGGAATTTGGGAAGACTTAGCTGAACAGTTTTCACTTAGATTGTGGTCAGACAGTGACTACAATAGCTGGGACTTGACTGGAATCTCTCTGACTTCATGTAGACTCAGGACCTCTCCGTTTGTTCTTTCCATGTGAGCTGCTAGGAGCTTCCTCACAATATGGCATCCTCAGGGCTCCAAAAGCAAGATTCTCAGTGAACAAGGAAGCGCTATCAACTTTTCTGATCTTGCCTCAGGAATCACATCAATGTCACTTACCTGCTATTTGTTACATGAGAGTTACAGGCCCATCCAGATTCAGAGAGAAAATAGACTCCACCTGTTGCTGAGAAAATGGCACTGTTTTAAAGAGCATGTGGGATGGGGGTAATGTAGTTTTCTTTGGAAGATACAACCTGATGCAAGCACTTACTATATTCAGTGCCTTTGCTAAATCTCTCTTCCTCTCTCTCTCCCTCTCTCTGTCTTTCTCTCTCCCCCTCTCTCTCTCATGCACACACACACACACACACACACACATACACACACACCCTTTATTTATTTCTCACAACAAATCTATGAGATCATTCTTATAATTCCCCATTTTTACAGAGGTTAAGTAATTTGTCCAGGGACTAATAGGTGGTTAGTCGTAGGGTTGGGTTTTGAAAACCAGTGTGTGCTCTTAAACAATATGCTCCACCGCCTGGTGAACCAAGGTAAATGCCACCTGGGAAGTTCCTGGCAGTCTGTCACCCAGCCTTCCTAGTGGCTCCCACCTCACTACACATGCTAAGTGTGGTGGGAGAACATTTCAAGGTGTTGATCAGAAAGCCCTCTTCCTTAAACCACCATATTCCTTGTGCCCTGAGGGTCTTTCCCTCATGGAACCCCTACCTGCTCCCCACCACCTCTGGTCATCCCTTAATGGAACCAGAAAACAAAGGCCATGTTATTAAGTTTTCAGGTTTTTGTTGATGGAAGAAAAATGTCCCAGTGCTACTGACGATGTTGGTGCTCTGCCCAGATCTCCCTGGAACTCTTCTCCCTATTTATGTTCCCTGTTAGTGTTCTTGAGCCTCTAACAGTCAGCACCTGTGCTTCTTTTCATAGACCTGCCCTTGTGCACCTGGAGCCTACTCTGCCCAGTTATATGAGGGGAGGAAAGAGAACTTATGTCTCCCCAAGTTGGTCCTTGGCCAATGCCTGAAGAATTGGGAGAGTGAGGGCCCAACCCTCTGTCCTCTGGTTGGGAGAGCCTTAAGGGGTAACTTACACTCCAGAGCACCCTGGAGGGATCAGGGTGGGACTTTTCATGAAATCGCACTCTTTGCTTCTTCCCATTCTTCTCCTGTTTTCCCCACTTCTCTGAAAACACCACCTTTGAAAACCACTCAGTCTGTTTCTGGGGAACCTGATGTCTCTAATGGGAAAGGAGAAGGGGAAGGAGTTAGAGAAACTTCTTCAGAACAAGTCCAGTCCTTTGCCAGATCAGAGAGCTACAGGGAGGTTGGACCAGCCTGGCCTGTTTCATTGTCCTTCAGAAAGTAGACCCTCCCGCTGACCCAAATGACACCAGCTGTGCTGACAGCCACAAGCACAGTGTTCTGGACCAGGAGTCTCTCCTCAACACCCCTGTCTAACCTGCCTTCTCACATCCCACTCAATGGGACAAGCCCCCTAGAATGGAGCTTAAAGGGGTGATGGTAGTCTAAGGAAAAGCTTCTCCACCACTCTTTCCGTTATACCTGACCAGGGTGATACTTGATGGAACTGATGTGCCACTGATCCAGGGAGGGGTTGGAACCCACATAGAACTAAGAGTTAGACTTCTTATGCCTAGCTCAGCTCCCAACTAGCTGTGTGCCCTGTTTTCTCCACTGCAATGTAGTCTCTGAGATCCCTCCAGCTCTAAATATCTTTGCTTTCACATGACATGTTCGATGCCTCCCAAAAGCTTATAATCTTGTTAGGAAAACATGACACAATTAGAGGACTGTACATGACAGGCTGTAGTACAAATCTAAAATCAGTCCAATTAAGAGGGAAAAGGAATAGTGCAGAAAACAATCACAGTAGCTGATTAGGATGGGTGGATTTCTGTGGGACAGTCTTCAGGAAAGGGTTCAAGGAAGAATTTGAGAAAGGTCTTGGAGGTTGACTATTGCTTGGTTGAAGGAAGGTAAAAGCCACCATAGTCAAAGGCTTATAATTGTTACTTTTGTGTGTGAGGGAGAGGCAAAGGAACAAAATCCTGGTTATCATCTAATTGCTGTTCCAACTCCTAAGTGAATATAGCACATACTGCTCCAGTTATAATATACTAGTTATTTACAGGGCTGTATTTCTATTCTCCCTGGCTTAACACACATCACTGGAAATCTGACATTCAGAATTGGCTTTTCCAACCTCCTAAATTTTAATTAAAGTAATTATGTTACTAACAGAAGCTGTAATTTATCTTCTCCCTGTGTTTACAAAGAGGAAAAAAGGCAACTTTGGCCAAGCACATTTTCCCTGCATCATATTGCTGGTTTGGTGGTGGGGAAGGGGGGATGTCTTTGGTTTGGGGGGCGTCCAGAGGCCATACTGCTCACTGGTCTCTTCTCTCTGCAGTGCAGAGGGCCCTGTTCTAGTTCTTTTGGATAACTGCTACTGAAAACCTCAAAGTGGGCTGAGCTGTGTCATTCGGAAGCAGCATCTGGGCTAAAGAGCAAGTCCATGTTCTAGAAAAATCCTTTTGGCACAAGACACTCTGTGTGTGTGTGTGTGTGTGTGTGTGTGCGCGCGCGCGCACGCTCATACGTGCATGTGTATTTTTGGCAATGGTGGGAATAAGGAGCTCAGTGATTTAGATGAGAACTTTCCATGCAATTAACTTGTTCCATACCAAAGCAGGTGCCGAAGTGAACCACTGGGCCAGTCTGCTCAGTAAATACCCATCCGTAGGTATAGAGCAATTCAATGGAAATAATTATACTGGGTCAATTAAGCAGAACTCACACCTCCTCCTGTTAGCCTGTTTGAATTTTTTATTTCCTTGAGTCAGGTTTGTTCAGGATTTAAACTGCTTTACCTCTGGAAAAGCGAGCCTCTAGGGAAACATCATTGATTTGTGCGATGGTGGTTGTTGCTAGAGAAGGTGGCACCGCTTCCCAAGCAAGAGCACTTGGTCTGGGCCTCAGGCAGGCTTGGGCTGGAGTGCTGGCTCCAACACCTAGTGGCCCTATAACCTTAGGCAAATTATTTAACTTTCTGAACCTTAGTTTTCTCATTTTAAAAGTGAAGATGGGAAGACAGCTTATATTCCCATTCTTTCATGAGGATTAATTGAGAAAATGCTGGCAAAGCTCTAAAAAAAAGGTCCTGGGATATAATCAATGCTCCATAAGCAGCGACCATTGTTATTATTGTTATCGACAGTAAAACTGGGTATTATCATAACTGTGCCACCTATGATGACCCAATGGAAAGCTTTTATAAAGGGTGGCATGTGAGGAGATAATTGTGCTCAACTCCAAACATGCAGAATTTAGAAACACCAATATGTGAGGTTATAAAATTGAACAATTAGGTGGTGATGTAAGGGCTGGATAGAAGAAGGAACACCAGAATTCAATGAATTCTAAAGCCCCTTGGCTGCAATAGGATCAGTCCATCTGTAGATTACCCATGGCATATCACAAAGGCTGGGAGGGAGGCTGAGAAACTAAGCATTGGGGACCACTGTCAGGTTGAAAATGAATCAGAAATGAAATGACATCACCTCTAAAATGATAAGGCAAATCAGTAAAAAAAATGCAATCTGACAAAAATTCTGTTCTTCACACAATGATAGTATTTATTGAGAGCTTACAGTTTGACAGAGGCATTAATGTGGATTCCTTATTTAATCTTTACCATAACCTATAAGGTTGGTTCTATGATTATCTCAGTTTTACAGACACATCACCCTTTAGGGATGTGCTTACTGCAGAAAACGAAAGGTCGCTTACTTCTTAAAGAGGTTCTTTTACAGCCTGGGAGAGTGTAGATGCACCAGAAGCTTACATGTGGGAGGGGCTTACTTAAACTCCAGACAATGTGGATGTACTTGTATTCGTATAATCATTAAACAAGTTATTATAGGCTCTACTACAAGGTGCTAGGAACTGAGTTTTGTGTTGAAGATATAATGATGAACAAAAGTAGGTGTGATCAGCTTCTGAGAAGATGGAGTAGACGAACTTTTCCTTACACTTCCTGCTGCTGTGTACAACAAATCTCCTTAAGCATTGTGTGTAGAGCAAACATAAGAAGACTCTGAAAGGTGGAAAGAAGATGGCAGGTCAGTAAGATATTTGGGGAACCAAGGAATGACACGTGAGTTCTCTGCTTTTGTTTTTGGTTCTTGGTTTTTGGGCTTTATTTGTTTGCTTGTTTGTTTGTTTTTACCTCATGAATCCCAGACTCAGAGATGAAGAAGCCAGCAACTTGGAAATACCCATGGGCACAGACAATGCAAATCCTGTTGTCCCTAGCCAAAGAACTAGAAAAGGGGCAGTTTGGCAAGATAGGAACTTTTAGACAATAACAACTTAACTCTAGCTAAACACTACAGAAAAATCTGTGGCCTCACATCCACCCAGTGCCCAGTGGTAATGAAGCCAGCCCCCTTCCCCATGCTTTTGTATCAGTGGAAGCCACATGGGAAATAGTAATGAAGCAAATTCCTGTACCTTCCAGCCAGAGAGGTATCAGTGAAGGTTTGGGAGGAACAGGAAACTCCCACCTTTGCCCAGCCCTGTCCCCCAGGTGTCAATGGAGGCTAAGTAGGGAGTATGAATTTATACTCCTCCTGGCAGTACCAAGGTGGCACCCCCTCCTGTTCCTCTGTCAGGGCTATATCAGAAGCAAGTTAAGATCCAGAGTCCCAAAACATAATACCCACAATAAGAACCAGGAAGTCTCATACTGAATGTAAAAAGAAAATCTCATCTACTGATGCCAGCATAGAGATGACAGATAAGTTAGAATTATCTGCTAAAGATTTTAAAGCTGTTATTATAAAAAAAATACTTCAACAATCAATTAAAAACAAGCTGGAAACAAATGGAAGTATAGCAAGTTTCAGCAAGGAAATGAAAGATAAAAAGAAGAACCAAGTGGAAATTCTAGAATTGAAAAACATAATAACCAAGAATAAAAATCCCAAAGGATCAATTCAACAGCAGAATAAAGGGACAGAAAACAATAATTTAACTTGAAAGTACAAAAGTAGAAATCACCCAATCTGAACAACAGAAAATAGGTTGAAAAAATAAGAAAGAACAAAGTCTCAGGGGTTTGTGGGACTATAACAAAAGATCTAACATTCATGTCCTGGGACTCAAAGAAGGAGAGGAGAAAAAAGACAAGGATAGAAAAGTGCTGAAGGAGATAATGGCTGAAAACTTCTCAAATTTGTCAAAAGACATACCTACATATCCAAGAAGCTGAGTGAGCCTCAAGCAGAAAGAAAGAAAGAAAGAAAGAAAGAAAGAAAGAAATCTACAGCAAGACGCATTACAATCAAACTTCTGAAAACTAGAGACAAAGAAAAATCTTGAAAGCAGCAAGAGAGAAATGACACACATTACCTAAAGGGAAAACAATTCAAATGACGATGTATTTCTCATCGGAAACTATGGAGGTCAGAAATAAGTGACACAACATTTTTCAAAATATTTTCAGCATTTCCAATGCTGAAAATAAATATCAACTCAGAATCCCACAGCCAGTGAAAATATCCTCCAAGAATGAAGGGGAAATGAAGACCTTCTCAGATGAAGAAAAACTAACAGGTCTTGTCACCAGCAGACCTACCCTAAATGAATGACTGACAACAGGAGGTAGCCTAAAAAAGAAAGGAAGGAAATGATAAAGGAAGGATCTTTGAAACATCAGGAATGAAGAAAGAATGTGGGAAGCTAAAATCTTGGTAAATAAAATTGACTTTCCTTTTTCTCTTGAGTTTTCTAAAAAATTTTAGTGGTTGAAGCAACAATTATAACACTGTTCCATATAGTTCTAAATGTGTGTATAGGAAATATTTAGGGCAATTATAAATAGGGGAAGGTAAAGGGACATAAAGAAAAAATAAGATTTTTATACTTCACTCACACTGGTAAAAAGAAAAACCTACAGGCTATGATAAATTGTGTATGTTTAATGCAATACCTAGAGCAAGCACTAAAAAAGTTGTACAGAGATATATTCAAAAATGTTATAGATGAAATCAAACTGGAACTTGAAAAATGTTCAAGTAACTCACAGGAAGGCAGGGAAAACCAGACAGATAAATTAAAAACAGAACAAACAGAAAACAAAAAATAAAATGGCAGGGTTAAGCACTAATATATCATTAATTACAGGACCTGTAAATGATTGAAATATACAAAAGAGAAGGCAGTTAGGCAGTGAGGATTAACAAACATGACCCAAATATATTGTCTACAAGAAGCATACTTAAAATATAACTATGAAAGGATGGAAAAGATATATCTTGAAAACATTAATCAAAAGAGAGCAGGACTAGCTATATTAATGTCAGATATAGTAAACTTCAGGACTCAGAAAATTATCAGAGATGGAGACATTATGTAATGACAAAAGGGTCAGTCTGTCAGGAAGATACAGCAATCTTAAATGTGTAAATATCAAACAATAAAGCTGCAAAATGTATGAAGCACAAATTGACAGAACTGAAGGGAGAAATAGACATGTGCACAATTAGAATTAGAGAATTCAGCACTCATTTAAATTGTCCAATTGATAGAACTAGATAGAAACTCAGCAAGAACATAGAAAAACTAAACAACATCATCAACCAATGAGATCTAGCCAATATTTATAGAACACTCCACAGTAGAATATACATTGTTTTCAAGTAAAAACAGAACATAGATAAGACAGGGCATATCCTGGGCTATAAAACAAACATTAATATTTTTTTAAATATGAAATTTATTGTCAAGTTTGTTTCCATACAACACCCAGTGCTCATCCCAACAGGTGCCCTTCACAATGCCCACCACCCACCCTCCTCTCCCTTCCACCCCCCTTCAACCCTCAGTTTATTCTCAGTTTTTAAGAGTCTCTTATGGTTTGGCTCCCTCTCTCTCTAACTTTTTTTTTCCTTCCCCTCCCCCATGGTCTTCTGTTAAGTTTCTCAGGATCCACATAAGAGTGAAAACATATGGTATCTGTCTTTCTCTGTATGACTTGTTTCACTTAGCATAACACTCTCCAGTTCCATCCACATTGCTACAAAAGGCCATATTTCATTCTTTCTCATTGCCAAGTAGTATTCCATTGTGTATATAAACCACATCTTCTTTATCCGTTCATCAGTTGATGGACATTTAGGCTCTTTCAATAATTTGGCTATTGTTGAAAGTCCTGCTATAAACATTGTGGTACAAGTGCCCCTACACATTAGCACTCCTGTATCCTTTGGGTAAATTCCTAGCAGTTCTATTGCTGGGTCATAGGGTAGATCTATTTTTAATTTTTTGAGGAACCTCCACACTGTTTTCCAGAGCAGCTGCACCAGTTTGCATTCCCACCAACAGTGCAAGAGGGTTCCCGTTTCTCCACATCCTCTCCAGCATCTATAGTCTCCTGATTTGTTCATTTTGGCCACTCTGACTGCGTGAGGTGATATCTCAGTGTGGTTTTGATTTGTATTTCCCTGAAGAGGAGCGACGTTGAGCATCTTTTCATGTGCCTGTTGGCCATCTGGATGTCTTCTTTAGAGAAGTGTCTATTCATGTTTTCTGCACATTTCTTCACTGGATTATTTGTTTTTTGGGTGTGGAGTTTGGTGAGTTCTTTATAGATTTTGGATACTAGCCCTTTGTCTGATATGTCATTTGCAAATATCTTTTCCCAATCTGTTGGTTGCCTTTTAGTTTTGTTGATTGTTTCCTTTGCTGTGCAGAAGCTTTTTATCTTGATGAGGTCCCAATAGTCCATTTTTGCTTTGAATTCCCTTGCCTTTGGAGATGTGTTAAGTAAGAAATTGCTGTAGCTGAGGTCAATGAGGTTAGACTAGCAGAATGGACTCTCTGGAGCCAAACATTAATATTTTTATAGTTTTATATTTTAATAAAATTATTTAATATTTTAATATTTTTTTAAAAATTGAAATCATATAGAATGTGTACTCTTACCATAATGGAATCACACTAGAAATCAATAATAGAAAGATAATAGAAAGATCTCCAAAAAACATGAAAATAAAAGATCATACTCCCAAATAATCCATGGATCAAATAAGATGTCTCAAGAGAAATAAAAAGAATAATGAACTTAATGAAAATAAAAGCACAACATATCAAGATTTGTGGAATACAGCTAGAGTAATGCAGAGAGGGCAGTTTATAGCACCAAATGCACATATTAGAGAAGTAGAAAAGCCTCAAGTCAGTAATTTAACCTTCCACTTTAAGAACCTAGGAAAAGAAGAGCAAAATAAACCCAATGCAAGCAGAAAGAAGGGAATAATAAAGAAAATAGCAGAAGTCATTGAGACTGAAAACAGAAGATAGAAGAAAATCAGTGAAACCAAGAGCTGTTTCTTTGAAAAGGGCAATAAAATTGACAAACTTCTAGGAAGACTGACACAGTAAAAAGAAAGAAGTTAGCAATATCAGAAAGGGAGAATATCACTACTGATTCTGCAAACATCAAAGGATAATAAAAAAATACTACTAACAATTCTATGCATACAAATTTGACAACTCATAATGGAGCAAATTTTTGAGAGACACCAACCACCACAACTTATGAAATAGATTGTTTGAAAAACTCTGTAACTATTAAGGAAATTGAATTCATAATTTCAAAAACTCCCCCAAATAAATTTCCAGGCCCAGATGGTTTTACTGGAAAATTCTATCAGGTTTAAAGAATTAAAACCAATTCTACATACTCTTTTCCAAATAATAGAAGAGGAGGGAACACTTCCTAATTCATTTTATGAAGTTAATATTACCCTGATAACAAAACCATACAGTCCAAAAACAAACAAACAAACAAAACAACAAACAAACCCACAGTCCAATATCATTCATAAATATAGACACAACAATGGGTAACAAAATATTAGCAAATAAAATCCAGCAACATATAAAATGAATTTTATACCATGAAAAAATGGGGTTTATTGCTGGGATGCAAAATTGGTTTAATGTAAGAACATCAATCCACATTAATAGGCTAAAGGAGAAAAATCAACTGATCGTATCAATTGATGCAGAAAAAGCATTTCAAATTTAATACCTATTTATGATAAAAACTCAGGATAATAAGAATAGAGGAAAACTTTATGGATAAAGACTACTATAAAAAACCAGTAGAGAACGTCATACTTAATGGTGAAATACTGAATCTTTTCCTCCAAGATTAGCAACAAGGCAAGGATGTCCACTCTTATCATGTTTATTCAATACAGTTGAATTCAACTGGAAGTTCAAACCGGTGCAGTAAGGCAAGAAAAAAAAAATGGCACACGGACTGGAAAGGAAGAAACAAAACTGTTGCTGATTGCAAAAGACACAATTGTTTACATAGAAAATGCCAAGGAATTTACAAAAATAATCCTAGAGTAAATGAGTTCACCAAGGTCACAGGATACAAGGTAAACATAAAAAAATCAACTGTATTTCTATGTGCTAGTAATTATTTCATGGATACCAAAATTTAAAATATAATACCATTTTTATTCACTCAAAAAATGAAATACTTATGTGAAAATCTAACAAAACATATATGGGAATTATGTGCTAAAAACTATAAAATACTGACAAAAAAATCAAAGACAATACAAATAATCAAAAGACCTACTGTGTTCATGGATTGGAAGACTCAACATAGTAAAAAGTTCTCCCCAAACTGATGTATGGGCTCAATATAATTTCTATGAAAATTGCAGCAAGATTTTTTAAATAGGGATAAGAGTATTCTAAAATTTATACCAAAAGGCAAAGCCTTCTTATCAAAAGTATTAAAATAGCTAAAACAATTTTGAAAAGAGGAATAAAGTAGAAGAAATCAATCTACCTGATTTCAAGACTTAATATATAACAACAATAATGAAATCTGTATGGTTTTGGCAGAGGAATAGGCACATTTGATGGATCACTGGCACAGAACAGAGAACTCAGACATAGACTTATAGACCCAACTTATTATTTTTTTTTTAAGTTTATTTATTTTGAGAGACAGAGAGAGTGAGCAGCGGAGGGGAAGAGAGAGAGGAGAAAAGAATCCCAAGCAGGCTCTGCATTGTCAGCACAGGGCCTGATGTGGGGCTCAAACCCACAAACCCATGAGATCATGACCTGAGCTGAAATCAAGAGTCAGATCCTCAACTGACTGAGCCACCCAGGTGCCCCCCAAACTTATTTTTGATGAAGGCACAAAAGCAATTCAATGGAGGAAAGATAGTTTTTCAACAAATGGTGCTGGAGCAACAGGACATCTATAGCCATAAAAGTGAACTTGTTTCATACTTTATACAAAAAATGAAATAAAAATGGATCATGGGGTAAGTGCAAAATGTAAACTATAACACTTATAAAAAAGATCTTCGAGATTCAGGGCTAGGCAAAAAAGTGTTAATGACACCCAAAACACGATTCATTAAAAAAATTGATAAACTGGACTTCATCACAATTTAAAAATTCTGCTCTGTGGGCAATCCTGTTAAGAGGATGCAAAGACATGCTACAGACTGAGAAAAGATATTTTGAAACCATATAGTCAACAAGAACCAGTATCTAGAATACAGAAAGAACTCTTAAAACTCAGCAGAGAAACAAACCAACCCAATGAGAAAATGGATCTAAGACTTGAAGAGATATTTCACCTAACTGGACACACGGTTGGCAAATGTTCAGTTTCCAGTCATTCATACTCATAGTTTTTGGGACCCAGGTTGTTGGGTTTTGTGCACTATCTGATTGAAAGAGTGATGGTGTTGCTAGGATGAAACTCCTGAGACTTTTGATGAAATTGAGTCACAAAACCAAAATCATTGAATTAAAAAAATGGAACATAGGTCCATGGAACAATCACAGGTGTAAATATCAGCATGAACATGCATCTTAAAACTGTCAAAATGACCTTGAAGAACAGGTACAGCTGAAAGCAATGAGTATTCAAAGAAAAAAATATTCGATATTTTATTCTGCCAGATGGCTTTCCTCTGGATACACTGCTCATGGATGTTGAGCCAAGGGTGAAATCGAAGGGGAGCTGTTGCCAGAAGAAGCTGAGGCCAAGGAAGAGGAAGAGGAAGAGGAAGAAAGAGGAAGAGGAAGAGGAAGAGGAAGAGGAAGTGGTCCAGGTAGAGGAAGAGGGGGCCCTAGGCAATAATGTCTCTCAGGATTACTGTTTCAAAGTGATATGTGATTTGGGATATTCTTGTACAGGTTTTGTTTGTTTATGTCAGTTTTTAATAAACATAAATGTAGGAAAAATAGAAAAAAAATATGTTCGATGTCCTTAGCCATCAGGGAAATGCAAATTAAAGCCACAATGATATTTTATTATGTATCTACCAAATTGACTAAAATAAAAAAATATTGGGGCGCCTGGGTGGCGCAGTCAGTTAAGCGTCCGACTTCAGCTCAGGTCACGATCTCACGGTCCGTGAGTTCAAGCCCCGCGTCGGGCTCTGGGCTGATGGCTCAGAGCCTGGACCCTGTTTCTGATTCTGTGTCTCCCTCTCTCTCTGCCCCTCCCCCGTTCATGCTCTGTCTCTCTCTGTCCCCAAAATAAATAAATGTTGAAAAAAAATTTTTTTAAATAAAAAAATATTGATAACACTAAATACTGGAGGGGATTTAGAGAAATTGGATCATTCACACATTGCTGGTGGGAATGTAAAACAGTACAGCCACTTAAAAACAGTGTAGCAATTTGTTAAATACGAAATATGCAACTACTATGGAACCAAGCAATGGCACTCCTAGGCATTTATCCCAGCAAGATAAAAACTTACATTCACAGAAAAACCTGTATGTGTATGGAAGTTTTATTCATTATAGGCCCAAACTGGAAACAATTCAAATGTCCTTCAATGGGTTAAACAGACAGTGGTACATCCATTCTATGGAATATAACATAGCAATAAAAAAGAGTAACTGTTGATACAAGTTACAAGCTGGATGAATCTCCAGAGAATTAGGTTGAGTGAGAAAAGCCAATCATGATGGGTTATATACTATATGATTCCACTTATAACATTCTTGAAATGATAAAGTTACAGTAATGGAGAACAGATTAGTGATTGCCAGGGGTTAAGGAGAGGTTGGAGACAGGATGAAACTGGGTGTGGCTATAAAAATGACAACATGAAGATCCTTGAGGTGATGGAAATGTCCCGAAATGTGACTGTTTCAATGTCAACATACTGTTGATATGGTATTGTAATTCTGTAAGATGTTACCTTTGCCGGGGGGTGAGGGGGCAGGGGGCACGTACTGGGTAAAGGGTACATGGGATGTCTTTGTGTTATTTCTTTACAATTTTTTTTAAACTTTTTTTGAGAAAGAGAGAGACAGAGCACAATTGGAGAATGGGGGAAAGAGAGGAGAGAGAGACAGAATCTGAAGCAGGTCCCAGACTCCAAGCTGTCAGCACAGACCCTGGTGTGGGGCTTGAACCACAAACAATGAGATACCTGAGCTGAGGTCTGATGCTTAACCGACTGAGCCACCTAGGCTCCCTTAAAAAAAATTTTTTTTTTAATGTTTATTTATTTTTGAGAGACAGAACACAAGCAGGGAATGGGCAGAGAGAGAGAGGGGGACAGAGGATCTGAAGGGGGCTCTGTGCTGACAGCAGAGAGCCCAATGCAGTGGTCCAACTCATGAACCATGAGATCATGGCCTGAGCCAAAGTCATACACTTAGCTGACTGAGCCACCCAGGCGCCCCATCTTTGTGTTATTTGTTACAACTGCATGTGAATCTACAATTACCTCAAAATTAAAAGTTTAATAAAAAATAGTTATGAACCCTTTGCTGCTAAGGTTTACAGTACTTTGGAGGAGTCGTTAATTAAATCTCTATATAAACACATAAAAATTCAACTGTAATAATGCTTTGAGGAAAAGATATTTAGTCTCAGGAGAACATGTAATAGGTAGGGTGTGACCATATAATTTATTGCTCAAACTGGGACACTTTGAGAGTGAAAGAAGGTGCTATTATTAATTAGGCTGAAAAAGGAGTCCTAAATTGGGGCACTGGTCACCCTAATAATGGGGCAGGGGTCCTGAGGTCGGGGGAGGCTCCCATAGGGAAATGAAGCTAGACCCAAGATCTGAAGAAAGATTGAGAATGAATCAGGCAGGTAGGGAGGGGAAAGGCAACACAGGCAAAAACCCCACAGCAGGAAAGAGCCTGTCCTTGAGGGAGCAGGAGCACCCAGGGTGCTCCCAGGAGCTCGGGGAAATCCCTGCATGGTTTTTGGTGGGAGAAGCCTCATCTGGGCTCTGGTTCCTGTGACCTGAGTAGCACTCTCCCTGCCTTCTGCCTTCCTGATGCTGAACTTGGGTGTAAACCACATGTTTGTTTTCAGGCTATATTTAGTTCCTTGCTTTGCTCTTCTTTGCTACGCTTGAACAATTTCCCAAGAACTTCCAGCTCTCTTAGGTCCCCCATGATGCTCCTGATTTCTGAGTGTGGATCGGTGAAAGAGTCATGGTCCAAGTGCGGGGGTGGGAGGGCCACAGAGCATCCATGATACATCTTCTCCTCTGGCTGTAGCTAAATGGCCTCTGGCTCTTCTTGGGGGTGTCCATCTTGTCCTCAGCGGGATGCTTCTTCGGAGCTTCAACTCTGTCTTTACTTGGCTGTTCTTACCCATCTAGAAGCTAATCCTTGCCCCCTCTTCCTCCACTCAGGCTCCTCATTTTTGCTTGTCTTGTATCCAAACTTGGACTCAGGAAATCTGCACCCCCTCCCCGTCCACCAAGTTCTCTGAGCACCAGGGACTCCATCTATAAATACAGATACTGGCCTGGCCTGCCGACCTCTCAGGACTCTGGGAAGATTAAATGCACTTCTGCTTCCCCATCTGTAAAATGGAGATATCAGCAGTTCCTATCTCAAAGTTTGTTTTGTTTTGTTTTGTTTTTGTTCTTGTTTTTTAGGATCCAATGACATAATCTCTGAATAGTGCCTGGCATATAAGCACTGAATAAATCATTACTAGACCTCTTTACCTCTCCTCTCTAATCTCCCTCTACACCCACCCACCCCCTGCCACCAAATGTGCTCCATCTGCTCCATGATGCCTGGATTTCCTTCATGAGAAGTCAAAGCTTTTATTCCCCAAGGTGAGACTGCAGAATTAAAGAGTAAATCATCTCGAGGCAATGGCCTTGTTGGTTGACCTCAATGCTATGACTCTGAACAATTATGAAACACTCGTTTCCCTTGCTTCTGAGATACCACTATCTACGGGTTCCCCTTCTACTGCTCAAGCTGCCTCTTCCCAGGCTCATCAGTGTGTCCTCCTGGCCCACCCTCTTACCAACATTAAGGGTTTCAACTGAATTCTTTCATTTCCCACGTTGTCTTGAAGAGACCACCTTATCTCTAGGAATGTAGCATTGCTTTTAGAGTCGTCAGGGAGAAGAGTAAAACAAAAACCTGTTTCCTCCAACCTTCTTTCCCATTGCACCCACCTCATTAGGTCGATGCCTTTTGTTTTTGGAGACATGAGTAGGGGGCAGATGTTGACAATGTTGGTGATGGCTTTCAGCAGTTTAACGAGTGTGTTCTTTTCCTGGAGGTTATGTTTCTGTTGTTGACTTGTCTTCTTCAGCCTGAACTTGCTACTCGAACACAGGCCTGGAATTCATTGACCATAATTTTCTCTTCCTTTCTAGGGGTGTCATTTAAAGATAAGAATGTCAACAACGAAATCAGCAACCTCTACTCAACTGCTAGGCATGTTGCAGGAACCATGTGCCTGATCAGCTACCAGCGTCAGTCCTCATGGTGTGTCCTTGTGTGGGGAGACAGGTGGCACTGCAGAAAGAACACTGGCTTTAGAGCCAAGGAGACCTGAATGTAAATATTGCCTAAGGCCTGTTGTGTGATCTAGAGGAAGATGCTATAAACCGCTGTGTAAGAACTTAGCTCTAATGTCATACAGATCTGGATTCAAACCCTGAATTCTGTCACTCACAAGCTGTGCAATCCAACCTCTCTGAATCAAGATTTCCTCAGCTATAAAATGGGCCAAAGTGCTGACCTCCCCAGGACCATTAAGAAGAGTAAGAACCTTTACAGCCAAATTTACCTTTAGCAATTTATCTGTGCTACACTTCATTCAACTGCTTTTATGTGCATTAATTGTTTAATCTTTACTATGACTCTGTATGGTACTTTCACCATCCCCATTTACAGATGAGGAATGGAACCAGAGAGAGGTTAAGAATTTGTCCAAGGTCACACAGCTGGGGTTGGTATGGTAGGCATTTGGATACAGGTAATTTAGCTCCAACGTTTGGGTTCTTAATTGTTCTGCTAGAACGATGATGGATCATTACCACACATCGGGTCCCAAGTTAGTGCTCGGGGTGTGTGAACACTCATTAATGCCAATGGAATCGCTTTTATCATCACTGCTTCACCACATACATTTTCGTTTCTCAGTCTACCGATTGGAACCAAGGAAACCTACTCTGGCAGAAATAAGTAAAGCAATGGCATAGAAGACACAGAGTGGGACTTACAGCCCTTATTAAATGTCAGTGTTCATGCTGTTCTTTTCTGCTCCTTTCTTCTTCTGCTTTTCTTCACCATAACATCTTTGGTGACTTTATGACCAAGCTTCTTCTTTTTGTTTTGTTTTGCTTTTATTTTTAACAATGGCCAAGCTTTGTAATGTCACTACGTGCAACTATGCTGGGCAGATGGTCACCTGTGATAGGGAAGAGCATCAAATCATAGAGCTTTTGCCTCTTTAGAAAGTATACATACGCTAAAAAGAACAGAGGACTAGAAGTGCAGCAGAAGTGTTATTATTTAAACTCATCTGTTTCACTCGTGATTGCACAGTTATCGAGGCTCAGTGCTATGTCACAGATGGGGCCAGGTGCTGAGGTTATAGCGTGGAGCAAACCAGACGCTTCTTGCCTTCGTGGACACACAGTGGTAGGAAGTCCTGATTCTAGTGGTCTTCTGACTACTTTCATCTGCATTTCATGGGTTGTTTTATAATCATTTACCTCTGTAGAAATTCAGAGTTACAATGTGAACTGCTGTTTTGATGTTAATCGATTAATTAATTTCCTATTTAGTTCCAAAAAGGATGTGAAGTGGCTTATCAACACTGCACAGCTATTGTAAGACTGAAGAGTATCAAACAACAAAAACAAACAGTATTTAGTAAAAGGGGAGCAGAGGATAAAGATCTTGTTCTGAAGACAGTTGGAGCAAGTGAACCTGGTACTCAGCTTGACTGTCGAGACAAGAGGAAGACAAAGTGAGAAGACAAAGCCACTTTAAGAACACCTTTAAAAAAGGATGTCAGTTTCACAGGAGAAAGCCACTTTTTCCGGCTCTAAGTTTTATGAGGAATATGTCTTTAGATCCTCATATGAGGAGTGCTGAACATGTTATAAAATATGAGAAACAGGCTTAATTGGAATGCTTCTCCATATGTGCTGGCCATGGGTGTTGATGGCAAGATCTATTAAAATATTAAGGGTTTGGGGTGGGGAGAGAAAGAAAGGGGGGATAGAGAGGATATGAATAAGAATGCATTTTTGATGTCAGGAAGAATAGTGTCCCAAAGTGTTATTTCACCGTGATGATTAAAAAAATAAAACGTGAGGGGTGCCTGGGTGGCTCAGTTGGTTGGGCGTCTGACTTCGCCTCGGGTCATGATCTCACGGTTTGTGAGTTGGAGCCTCGGTCAGGCTCTGTGCTGACAGCTCAGAGCCTGGAACCTGCTTCGGATTCTGTGTTTCCCCCTCTCTCTGCCCCTCCCATGCTCACATTCTGTCTCTCTTGGTCTCTCAATAATAAACATTAAAAAATTAAAAAAAAAAACGTGAAAGAAGTCACATTAGGGTGGCAGTCGTGTAATCTCATGGATAATTTATAGCATACAGTGTGCTTTTTCCATTGTTTGCAACAGGGACAGAAGCCTGGAGGGAAAATGCATTCTCAGTAGGGCCTTCTTTGCTCTCCCCATTGTACCTGGGTGAGGGCTAGTCTTGGCTCCCAACATGACTTTTCCAGCTGAACTGAGCATTATGCCAGCAAGGGAGATTGGAGTCCATCTAACCCTCACCTGTCTTTCCAATTCCAAATAGATGTTGGACAGCTCCCATCTTACAGCAGGAAGACAAAAATTTGGAGATGGTGATGATGGAGACGGTAGTGGTGACGATAATGGACAGTGTCAGGTAGTATGGTATAGTGGGGGCAGACTTCACGGGAGAACTGGCACTGAGAGCAGACCCTGATGGAAATTGTGGCAGAGGGCAGATGAAGACTTAAGGAATATGGTAAGAAAGTTCAAGGAGGGAAGGCAGTACATGGAGCCTTCATACTATTTTGAGAAGTTTGGACTTTATGGACAATGGTTGGTGATGCAGTTTTGAGGAGGGCATTCCATGACTGATCTCCCTTATGTTTTAAAAGGCAACTATGGAACTGTGCTGTCTAAAACTGTAGCCACCAGCCACATGTGGTTATGAGCCTTGAAATGTAGTCAGTCTGAGTTGAGATGTAAGTGTAAAATATACACTGGATCTTGAATACTTAGAGCAAAAATATGTAAAAATACCTCAATAATTTTTATTTAATGAGCTAAAATGACGATATTTTGCATATATTTAAGGAGGTATATTATTACAATTAATTTCATTAATTTCTTTTTGATTTTTCATGAGGCTACTAGAAAAATTTAAATTTATACTTTTATTGGACAGGCTGGTGTGGAGGCTGGGTTGGGGAAGGAAAGAACTGAAGACCAAGAGAAGGTAGGAAGTTACAGCAAAACCCTAGACGAGGGAGGATGAGGGTCAGATCTAAGGCAGTGACTCTGGGAATAAACAGGAGACAACAAGTGAAAAAGGCTTTTAAAACAGGATTTGACAGGGCACCTGGGTGGCTCAGTTGGTTGAGCATCTAACTTCAGCTTGGGTCAGGAACTCCTGGTTAGTGGCTTGGTGGGTTCAAGCCCTGTGTGGGCCTGCATGCTGGCGGTGCAGAACCTGCTTGGGATTCTCTCTTTCTCCTTTCTCTCTCTGCCCCTCCTCCCCTTGTGCTTTCTCTCTCTCTCTCAAAATAAACTAACTTAACAGAATTTAAAAGAGGACTTGACAATGATTTTTCTGGATGTGGGGATGAGAAAAAGGGAGGAGACAAGGTTGCCTGTTAAGTATCTAGTCTGGGTGACAGAGAAGATAAGGAGGATGGTTTTTAGAACTTGATGCATATGGGTTTCAGTGTGGACCTCCACGTGTCTGGAGCAGAGGGGAACTCAGATGTGAAGCTCAAGAGAGATCAGAGTGGGCTTGTCGATTCAGGAGTCAACAAGCAAGAGGTGACAGCTGAGGCACAGAAATGGGTGAGAGGGTTTAGCTCACTCACACAGGGAGGGGGGAGTGAGCATGAAGCATAGAGAACGGGGTGTTGATGGAGGTTTAGGGCTCAGAATTTAATTTGTGGACAGGAGAAGAGAGGCTGATGAGCTTGACTGAGGCTGGTCAGGGAGGGCCCAGGAGACCCTGGTACCACATAGACCAAGGGAGATCTTTCCAGATGGAACACTACAAATGCAGGAAGTGGAAGCTGTTGACCAGGCTGTGTCAAGGAAGCCACCAGGAGGTGTTTGCTGGGAGTAAGCCTTTGATGAGTCACCTTAAGGCAAATGTCCGCTTGCAGAAAGTCCAGTAGAGAGCGGCAGGTGAGGAAGGGGACTACAGGTACAGAGAGAACTGTGAAGAGGCTGAACTCTAGAAGGTTGGTGGGGACTCGGGAGGCTGCAGAGGGAGAGTGGGCACAGTGCCGAGGACAAGGATTGTTAGGCAAAGGGTGAAGGAGGGAGAGCCTGAAGATAAAATGGGGCCAATAACTGCTAGAGCAAGGCCAAGAGGATGAATGTGGGCAGGAGACGTGTGAAATTATCACATCTGCTAGAGCCTTTTATCCCTTTTTTTCCCCCAAACACTTAATAGCCACATCTCCCAGAGTCCCTCTCGAGGATCCGACCTTTCCACCTGCTACATTCAGGTCAGGTCAGATGGGAGTGGGAGCAGGGAGTTTCCAGCATTGCTCTTGCAGACAACTGCCCCCCCCCCCCCCATGGAGTACTGCACGGGAACTTTGGGGATTGGACAGCATACCTCCCCCTGTGGGTCTGGACTTGGGAGGCCTACCCCCAGCTCCCCCCC
>NW_024412404.1:43301668-43394735 GCF_014898765.1 Herpailurus yagouaroundi
TCCCCCTGTGGGTCTGGACTTGGGAGGCCTACCCCCAGCTCCCCCCCGCCCCTCCCCCGGGCTCTGTGAACGTCCACTCCGGGAGGCCAGCCTGAAAGCCAAGATCACTTCTACTCTGGCAACTAGCACCTCTGCCCACAGCCCAAGCAGAAGAGAGGCCTCGCATCCTTCCTGCACCCCGAGCTTGGCTCGGGCTGCAGCGCCCGGCTTTCCCCGGCAGGGGCGCTGGGAACCTGCGAATGGCCGGCTCGCGTCCAGCGCCCGATCCCGCGCCCACCTCAGCCTTCCGCGCTGCAACTTTTTTGGGGCGTTCCGCTGCCAACGGTCTTTGGAAACCCCTGGAGTCCAAGACACGCCTCATCCTGGGCTGGACGTTGTCATCGACTTGGCTCTCCAGCCCCGTCTCCTGGGTTCCCAATTTCCAGTTTAGCTCCGGTTGGAAAAGCCTGTTCGCCAGGGTGGGGGCTCCCGGATACCGCCGGTTGCCGCCCTCTGTGACCGGCTGATTCCCAGGCCACCTCTGCCTCCTCCATCCCTCTTTGGCCCTTAGCTGGCGCTTTCGCCTCTTCTTTTCTCTGGCCTTTCCTTTCGCACCGTTATGTCGCCTTTCCTCCTCCATCCCATTTCTCCTCTCTTCTCCCTTTCCCCTTTCTCTCTTCCCCTCCGTTCCCTTCTTGTCCCTTCTCCCCACATTTCTCCTCTTCCCTCTTCCGGCGTTTCCCTCCCTCTGGCTATGCTTTAAACATCACCCACAAAGGAACCCTTCCTCTAATCCCGAGGAGGAGGGGAAGCCCCCTCCCTTCATCCTATTCCTTTCTTAACAACCCCTCCTCCAGCTCTGGGCTGCTCGCCTTTCCAACCCCTAGAAATCACGGGGGGCTTCGCGGAGGCGGTGGGCTGCACTACGTGCCCGGGCCTGTAAACCACATCTCCTCCTCGTTCAAGTTTAGCTTCCCTCTCTCCGAAGTCTCCCTTTTCCTAGGGGGCTCCAAGGGCCCTAGCCCGGACTGCGTCCCACGCGCTCAGGCTGCGCTTCTGCAGTGGGGTCCAGGGGGGCCTGGTAGGCCGGCGCTGGGCTGGGCCGAGGGCCCTCTCACTGGCAGCCTACACTTCGAAGGAACAACTGAGCCGGTTCAGAAACGAATCTAGGAAGAGTGAGCGACCTCAATCCCAGGCTAGAAGATGGGGGCTGGATCCCCCCGTGGGAGCGAACGGTCTCCACTGTCTTTCCTCAGCTCCGACCAGGGGTCCCGAGAAAGAGAACCGTGGAGGGGGGAGAGCCGGCAAACACCTGACCCCGCCGCCGGCTCCTCCTGGATCTCTCTCCTCGCCTTCCAGGAGGCTTAATGAATCACCAGGTTCCGTCCGCCGGCTGTGGGGGAGCATGGGTGAGCGGGGCGCCAGGAGGAGGGGGTTGTCCAGGGCGGCCTGCCTCGCTCTCAATATTGCCTTTCTGAAGACTCGCAGGCTCAGGAAATGCAAACATAGCCCGCGCGTGATCCGAGAGCGCCCACGGTCCGAGCGGACCCCTCCCCGCCCCACACCCCACGGCTCACACTGACACGCACACAAATGCGTGCAAACGCGCACGCACGGAGGCGCGCGCCCCCGCACACCGAGCCAGCCCTGGGCTCCGCCAGGTGCCCCCACCCGGCGGCGCCCGCCCGCTAGCCCGCCAGCCCCCGGCGCACCCCTCGCCTCACCCTCTCCCGCCTGCGCGCACGCACGCGCACGCACGCAGTCCCCGTGCCCCCGCACCGGGCGGAGGCGCAGGCCGAGAGGGGCGGGGGGCGGTGGGAGGGGCGGGCCCGGGAGCCGCGAGCGGAGTCCCGGGTCCATCCCGCGCTCTGCTTCTGCGCGCCGCCTCCGCACGCGAAGGCTCCGGTCTGCCCCTTGGCTTCCGAACCCGAACAGTTGGCGCTGAAAACACTTTACTCCTCCTCCTCTTCCTCCTCCTCCCCCTCCCTCGAGACCCCCCCCCCACATCCTCCCTGCACGCCACCTCCCGCCCCCCCACAACAGGCCCGAAGAGTAACCCCCTAAAGGCGGCCAGAAGCGACTCCGAACTCTTCGGCGGGAGCAGGTTGGAGGCTGGGTTTCGGAGAGACTCTGGATTGGGGTCCGTCGCCAGCCCCTCCTCCTGGATCCGGCTTGATTTTCATATTTTAAAAGAGGATTTTTCTCATTACCTTTGAACACCCCTTTTAACAAAATTTCTGGAGGAGCTCGGTGAGGAAGATTGTGAGGGATCTTATTTTAAGGGGGAAAAAGCACGGAGGGGGCATATATTAATTTTTCTTTGGTTTTGGACTCGCCCTTTCGAGAGAGCGAGCGGTCGAGAGCGAGGAGGGAAGAGTGGAGAGGACCCGCGAGGCGCGCCAGCCCGAGCCACCTCCTTCCCGGCCGCCCCCTCCCCACTCCCCCCGACACACACTCGCTCGCTGGCTCGTCGGCGCGCGCACACCCCCCGCGCCGGACCCGCACCTCGGCGGGCGCCACACTCTCGGCAGCCCGAGCCGCGGCAGCCGCAGCGGGATGGAGGCAGCGCGCACCGAGCGCCCCGCAGGCTGGCCCGGGGCGCCTCTCGCCCGGACGGGGCTCCTGCTCCTGTCGACGTGGGTCCTGGCCGGCGCCGAGATCACTTGGGGTGCGACGGGCGGTCCCGGGCGCCCCGAGGCCCCTGCGTCGCGGCCGCCGGCGCTGCTTCCTCTCTTCCCGCGGGCAGTGGCAAGCCAGTGGCCAGAGGAGCTGGCGACGGCGCGGAGAGGCGCCGCACTGGGGCGCCGGCCCGGCCCGGAGCCGCTGTCCCAGCCAGGCGGCGGCAGCGGCAGCGGCGGAAAGAAGCAGGGAGAAGGCGGGGGACCGTCGCCTGCAGGCGCGCGGTGGGGACAAGGCACCCCGGCTCCGGGCAAGCCTGCCGGCGCGAGGAGGAGTCGCCGGGCGCAGCCCCCCAGTGCCCTGGAACGCGGGGACGCCCGGGCCTCTGCCTTGTCCGATGGTGCCAAAGGAAGCCGCCCTCCGGCCAAGGGTCTCCGGGAGGAGGTGAAGGCGCCGCGGGCCGGGGGGGCGGCGGCCGAGGAGCTCCGGCTGCCCAGCACCTCGTTCGCGCTGACCGGGGACTCGGCCCACAATCAAGCCATGGTGCACTGGTCCGGACACAACAGCAGCGTGAGTACCCGCCGGACCGCTGTCTCCTGACAGCAGGGCAGAAGGGGGGGGGGGGGGGGGCCGGGACCGAGGGACAGATAGTTGCTGGAGGGTCGAGGCAGAGGCGGGGGCGCCCTGGCTTGTAGAGAGAACAGGTTCATTCGGCTCCCCCCACGCCCCCAACAGGTTAGCGGAGTTTGTTGTAAGATGGTGTGTACGTTTGTTTGCTGGAGACCCTAGATTTGGGGCAGCCCGGAGGGAAGAGAGGGGGGAAAGAAGTGTCTTAAAGATGAGCAGGGGATGGATCTGTGGTCCCTTTCCCTGGTAAACGGCTTGGAGAGTCAGTTTTCCCGTCGGGCGCTTGAATTCGTGAGGACGCGGTCTGAATTGGCGAAGGACCCGCTGGGCAGACTGACGGATTCCTGCAACTGCCGAGCCTCCCCTCTCCAGTCACGCGAAAAGGAACTCGGGAGCTGGAGGCCACTCAGACTCCCTCCCAGACCCCTGCCGGTCTTGGGGCCGCTGCTCTCCGCTCCAGGCGCACTTTCTCCCAGCCCCGGCGAGGGGGCTGCGCCGAGTCCACCCAAGCCCCGGCCTTCACGTCACAGAGTCCCCCTCCAAAACCCAGGCAGCTGCCTGGAAAGCTATAGGAGAGGCAGTAAAAAAGTTTAAAGCGTGCAGTGAAATTCAACACCCTTTCCGCACCCCTCACCCTTACGCATGCACAGGCACACCTAAGTCTCTGAGCAAAACACTCGCCTCGGCTGCTGCGTCCCGCATCACAATCGGCCCCTGGAGTGGAGTTGGGACCCGGTGCTTTCAGCGCACCTCTTTCTCCCCGCTGCCAGGTTCCCCTGAGAGCAGCGGCACCGACAGGTGGCGCCCTTGAGTTTCCACTCCAGCGGCCCGGGCGCTGACGGCCCTGCGTCGGGCTTGGAGCTCGAGCGGCCCCGGGCAGCTGCTGCAGCCCACAGAGCGCGCTCGGAGGAGCTCCCGATCCCCGCCGCCCGCCCGGGCCCAGCGCCTTGCGGCCAAGCCAGGAAACGGAGGGGGACGCGCTCTCCGGTGGATGGGGGGCGGCTACCCGCGATCTACCCCCCCTCCCCTCCTGTCCACGGCCCCCACTTTCAGCCAGTTTGGGAAAAATCCTTTCCGCTTCTCTGGCTCTCCGGATAAAATCAGAACCCGGCGTTGGGCAGAGTCTGGAGGGTGATGAATGTCTGTATAGGCAGCTTTGGGGAACTCATTTGATGGGAAAGCTCCTCCCCTCCCCTTCATGCCTCTCTTTACGGCTGGCATTCAAGATTTCCTGGGAAATTTTCGTCTTATTTTAAAGGGGCTCTAGGGTGTCACAGGGGTGAGAAGGAACAGGAAAGCGGGGAGTCCGCAGAGTGCAGCATGTCCACGCTGCCCAAAACAGGTTTCCTGGTTCTCCATGACACGCGCAGCCCAGCCTGGGTACGGATGCTGGGTTGGAAGGATTTGAGCGGTCCGACTCCCCAGCGGCGCGGTGTCTGGCTTAATCTGCCTCCGGTGAAGACCCCCGTAGCTTCGGAGTGTGCAACTCTGAGCATAGGGGGTGGGCACAGCAGGCCTTGTCAGGGCTGGGTGATTGAAGACTTGGAAATCTCCAGAGGGAGAGGGGGAGAGAGAGGTAATTCTTTGACAGCAGGGAGTGTGACTCTCAACTTCATTTTAGTTTGATAATGAGGAAGTGTGTGTGTGTGTGTGTGTGTGTGTGTGTGTGTTCGTTCATGTTCACACTCAGTGAGGAGGATGAACAGGATGTGTGGAAGTAAATGTATCTCTGGGAGAAGGAGGAGGTGCTGTCCTCACATTATCTATGACTATATTACTGCCACATTTGGACGGTATAAATTCACAATGCCTAAAGCGTTTCTTATGTCTCTGCTTTTACTTGAAGGATCGTTTTTTTTGTGTGTGTTGACTTGTCCCCTGAAGATGGAATTTGAGAGCAACCACTTTTTTGCAAATGGTAGTTACATCTGCCTGTCTTCAATGCCGTTGTGCAGCAGAGGAAGTGAGGGGGCAAGTCTAGCCCTGTGCCCCCTGGGCAAATGGCTCATAGTTGAAGGAGGGGCAGAAGCACCTGGGGAATGGACCAGTTGGCCTTGGAGCCCTTAGTGACAGCAATGAGATTCAGGCAGTCCACAAAGAGCCCACGGGATGCTTGTTGGTTGTGTTCTTGGCCAGTCTTAACTGTCCAAGAAAGGATGAGGCAACACACGTGGGTGCAGGGACCCCATCTTGTCCTTTCTTTCTAGTGGAGAGGGGGACTGCCTCTTTAGCTCCTGGGCTGGACCTGCCTATTCTGACCATGCTGTGTAGGCAGTATTAGTGAGAAAGGCTTCACTGAGTATCAGATCTGTGCTGCTCTGAGGGAAGAGGGGAAGTATGTTAACATGGCCCTCTCTTTGAGAGACTCTAAGGAAACAAGCCCTCTAAGAGAAACTGGGAAACTAGCTTCTGCAACATTACCAGGCTGGTTTCTTCAACTACCCCCCCCCCCATTCCTGAAGGCAATAAAAGAAGATGCTCTACATAAAAGCCAGGGTGAGGGATGAGTGGGATGATGGAAGTTTCTGGAAGCTTCCCTCATCATTGGTTTCAAAGTAGAGGGAGATATCCTAGCACTAGGCTCTTTTGACGTGAAAAGAGAGTTCCATCTTGCCTCTGATACCCGAAGTATTAAACACTTCTTTTCTGGGAAGACCAGCAGTTTAAGTGTGAACTAGGGTTTCTGCTCTCCTTGCAAGTGCCTTTGGTGGACCTCATTACTTGATATGAATTCCCTTTTGGGGAGGGTTTTCAGTCACCCCATGTAACTGAGATCAAACTCCAGTCTGACACTTGGCAGGATGTCAGGCAGGCATAACTGGACATGCTCCACTCCATTTGTCCAGGCGTGCCCAGGGACTCGGGGGCAGAGGAGATCCCTGTCCAGGGCTTGGGTCATGTGTCCACTTTGGTTCAAGGACTGTGCTCAGTTGGCTTGGGGGACAAAGGAGGAAGTGCCCAGCAGGCTTAAGCTAGAAGGTGTCAAGAAGGGCTGGAGTCTGGGTCTCCCTCTGACCCATACTACCCTGCCAGGTGTTCCTAGCGAGAGGTGAGTGGACTTGGACTTGGAGCCTCCACACTGGAGGGACATTTGCCACCCTATCTCCGGCAGTCTCCAGCTGGATTCCTGGTGATTAATGGCTAAGACAGTGTGTCACAAACACCCGGAGGGAGCTCCCTCCCCACAGCTTGCAGGGAAACAGAAAAACACATCATTCTGCCCTTCTCCTTCAAATGCAGGAAGGTGCCTCCTGCTTGCTCATTGGATTGGCAAAAGGCTCTGGAGACTGGAAGGTTGTAAAGGCGACAGTTCACTTCTCTGTGCCCCCTCCTCTTTGGAGTAACCCCGCATGGGGATCCCAAGGTGGGAACCTTGCATTCTCCCTTGGATGACCCCCATTCCTTTCCAGCAGCTCACTGGCAGTGGCAGCGACTTGCAGCCTGCTGCCCCTGCAGCGTGTCTGGTTGAAATGACTTGTCAGATAGTTTTCAGTTAATGTGCCCAACACTGCACATTGGTGCAGAAGCAGGGGTGTCGAGAAGCAGGGGATGCTGGTAACTCCAGGTGCCTCCAGATAACCCATCCCTGAGCCCACGAGGAGGTGGAACACACAGATGTTTTCCAGGCGGGATTTCATACCTTTAACTAATTCAGCTGGACTGTGTTCTAAAATATTTACTCCTAATGTGCAAAATAGTGACAGCTTTGATCAGATTAATTGTATTTCACTCACTGGAGCAGCTAATTGTGGCTCTCAAACAGATTTTTCAAATAGCTTTTGGCTGGATTGTCTTGCCTTCATCGTCCCTGCTCACGAACCTTGTGTCACAATATCTTAATGCATTTTGCCTTCTCAGAGGCTTAATAAAGAAGCCTGCCACAGAAGCTGTTCCTCAGGGGGTTGCCAAAAAGAATCTGTTTTTAATTAATATTACAAGGGGAGCCTCTCCTTTGAGCTGCAGCTGGGAAGTGCTGTGGGACATCACAGCCCTAATTGCTCCTGGTCATTGTCCGCCTGGGGTTGGGGGGTGGGGTGGAGAGAGGAGGGGGCTGGACACAGGCTGTTTGTCTCTATTTGTCTGCTCTGCCTTTCCTCTGATGGCTGGGTTACAGGGTGTGATTTGCTTCTCAGATCCTGCAGTGATTTCCAAGGTGAGCAGAATTTGCAAACTCCTTAATTGGGAGGCCTGATTTAATGATTGCAGAAATGCAGTGGTTGGAACTTGCTTTGTAGTTGGCAAAGAAGTGCTGGGAAGTGGCTTCTCCAATTGTGTTGGATTTAAGAGAAGCAGCCGTGGGGGTGGGGGTGGGGGTGGGGGGGTAGTGGAGGGTTGTAGCTCCAGTGGCAAGAAGGCTCAGGGCAGAAGGGAGAACTGCTTTTTCCTTGGCCTGCGTAAATCTATTATTGTCACTGGGGAATTTTGGAACTGGATGATATGTGGGCTCTGATTCATCCCATAAGGAGCAGAGGGGGTGCGACAACCCCAGACAGGCTGAGATAGGAAGATACCTCTGAAGGCTGGGTTTATCCAAGGCTAGGTGCACCTGAGGCCTGCTGGCTTGACTCACCTGTTGATTTCCTGCTTTCTCTGGCCTCTTGGCAGGCTTGAGACACTTTTCTTATAGAGGGAAAATGTCGAAGGATGATTTTTCAGAGAGTTTGGGAGGGAAGCGATCTAATGAAGTTGCAGGCAGAGAAGAGAGAGTGTAGTGTCAGCGGGCCACCTTGGGTAAGTGGAATGGACACTGGGGGAAGGATGGAAGTTGGAAACCATCCTTACCCCCAGGTATGGGGAGTGACCGAGAGAAGGGTCTGGATGGTGCTCTGGTTTTGCTGGCAGTGAGTGGAGATGGGAGAGCTCCGTCTCACATGCAGGAGGGACTCAGCCTCAAGTCTTACTGAGCAGAAGCTATGAAGTAATTAGAAGTCCTTGTCCTTTGGGATATCAGTGATTTCTTTCCCAGGTTTTTCAAACTTGACAGTGATGGTAACCAGGGGTATTTCATCCAGTATGTCTACATTCTGGCTCAAATGCCTTCACCTGCTTGCATTCAGATCCAGAGCCCTTTAACCTGGCATTTGGGGCCCTTCACTGCGTATGTCCTGGCTCTACTTTTCCGCTTCTCTGTTCCCTGATGGATTCCTTCACTCTAGCCAAGGGAGCCCCTTCATTGCCCCAAGCCCCTTCTCGACTCTGAGCCTTTGCTCTTGAGGTCTTCTCCACTTATGGTACCCTTCTTCCTCTGTTCAAATGCACCTGTTATTTACAGCTCTGCTCAAGATTCAAATGCAGTGACTTTCCTTGAAAACATTTGTTTCCCTTTTTCCTAATTGTTTATAGAATGTCAAAGACTGCATCACACATTTGATCACGGGTTTAGTACTCATTTATTTTAATCTTGTATGGTTTTGTAAGTGTTTTCAAGGTAAGAGATGAAGGAGGAAATCATTACAACAGCACCTCCCCCACCCCTCAGCGTGAGTGTTGTTTTTCTTCTTGTGTTGTGTGGCATACAGTGCTTGTCACACAGCTCAGTACATACTTACTGAACTTACACCCAGAGCTGGAAGGCGCCTTAGCTGTGTGGGGAGGACGGGCTGACACTCTTAATAGCACTAAGTTAATATAGCTGCTTTATTACTTCATATGTGACTTTTGACACCAGATTTGGAGGCATCTCTACCCCACTTAGTAAGAAGATGGAGATAGGAGCTAGGCAACAACCTGGCTTCTTCCTTTTGGACTTCAGAGATCAGATGGACTCACGGAAGGTAGTCGACTGCTTGCTGTGTGTTTCCTGTGTGTGTGGCAGTGTTCTGGGCACCGTGGGATTGGTAGGGGTGAGATGGAGGGAGAGCCAAATAAGGATAAGACAGCATTTGCCTCAAGGTCCTTCCAACATGCTTTGGATATGAAACTGCTGTTCTGTAAAGTTAAATAACACATGACAGCAAGATAGAAGCCATGGGGATGATACGTGGTTAATTGTTAAGCAGTTGTTTTGGGCTGCGAGCTCAGGGGAGAGAAGGTCACTGTGAGAGATACTACAGCATTGAGACTCATAGGATGTCAAGGCAGGAAGGGCACGTGGCAACTGTTTACATCATATCGCTCAGCATAGAGATGAGGGATGTGAGGCTCAGACAGAAACGTGGCATCCTATGATCTGGACTCTCTCCTGTTCCTTTTCTCTGTGTAGCCGTCCCCTACTCATTCCCAGGTTTCTCCTTGGGTTTACAGACCATTTTGTGTCCAAGAGGATTATGCATTTTCACTCAGGGGAGGTAGGATGCTGCCCATTTTATAGGTAGGACAGACTGAGGCCTAGGATGAATATACACGAGGCTAACCAAAGAGGCTCCTCTGGTTCCCTGGCTGTGTTCTACATCCACCCTGCCCACCCAGTGAGGTATCTGCAGACGATAAATACCAACCTCCTCAATGTTGGACAATCTGTGTCTTACTAACCGTTGTTAATGGGGGCCTCTTGTGAGTCACCTCATTATTCGAGTTAGTGAATCAGGCCTGGTTGCATCACCAGGAACATTTTGCTCATTTATTTTGATCAGTGTAGTTTGGGTTTAATTATTTATGGAAATGCTTTTCTTTATAGTACGCTAATAAATGTGTTGTAGTAAATTTGGAAAAAGTAATGGAGTCTAAGAACTTCAGGACTGCACAGACAGCTTTCTGCTATTTACTCCTTGCTGGGGAGCAGAGGAAAGCATCCCTAGTGGGTTGAGATGAGAGGGCCCTGGAGCACAGTGGGGCCAGCCATACAGGACGGTTGGCCAGTAAAACTGCCCGCTGCTAAGTAGGGGCCTGTCACTTGGCACACACCGGGACCTAGTTTAGGGGAAAAACTGGAAAAAGAGCCATATAGGGAAATCAAGGATCCTGTTAGGGTGTGGATTGTGGGATTGTTTGGTCTGGGTGTGAATTCATGCTTGTGGAGTGTATCTATCCTGAACATAGTCTTCTTCAGAGATTATTGGGGACAGCCGTATAGTAAATAGTTAGGAGCATGGGTTCTGGAACCGGGTGCCTGGCTTTAAATCGTGCCTCTGTCCTTAATAGCCTTGTGACCTTGGACAAGTTGTTATACTTTCTTCGCTATTTGTACATTTATTAGAAGAGAGTGGTGAAAATAGTACCGTTCACACTGGGCTGCTGTAGGGATTGATGAGATAACGTACGTGGCAAAGTGCTTAAAAGAAGTGCTGGACCTGTGGCAAGCCCTGCGGATACCTTAGTTGCTTTAGTTGTTATTTTTATATTGGAAAGGGCTTTCCCTTCGCTTTCAGATGGAAACATTGAAGCAGAGGAAGGACGTACTTGCTCCAAGTTTTCCAATGAGCTAATGGCAAAAGCTTTGGCCAGAACCCTCAGGGAGATGCTCCTGTCAGGCACCTCCTATCCTTGGCCAGATGAGCCTTTGCGATATCTCTCTTCTGTGTTGTGCTGAGATAGTGAAAAAGACAGGAGGGAATGACTGGGGACCTTGAAATTCCTACTCAGAATTTGTAATAGAAGTGGTTAGAATCAGATAGTTAGAACCAGGTTAAAGATTACACTAATTAACAGCTTTTATGTGGCACATTTTTTGGGGGGGGATTCCATTGAAGCCTTAAGGAAGGCATCCAGCAAGGTAGAGAATAGCTTCTCTTGGCTTGGGCACCCATAATTATGCTTCACAGCTCATCTCGGAAGACTTCTTGAAGGAAGTGAGTTATTGGAATGTGTCATTCAGGGAAGTAGGAGAACAGTGGGCTGCTGGGGCTGGGCGGCAAGTGGAACCTGTAATGTAGTGCCGAAGACTTTTCTACATGGCAGCCATGGGATGGACATTGAGGTTCCAGCTGTGCTTCTCCTCTTGATCTCCCAGCTCTCTCTGCTTCGTGCCTAGTGTAAAATGGGAATATCCATGACTAGAACTATCTGCAGAATATCCGCAGCCTCTTTCCAAGAATTATCACCCTGGCCAAACCCACTATTAATTTTGTAGTGATTTATCCTCATCGAGATACAGGCTTGTATTCCCTTTTTGCTTGCACCCTCTGCACCAAGAGTGGAACCTGAGATCCCTACACAGACACTAGAGGGAGTGTTGCCCTGGGAAAGAAGTGAAAATAAATAGGATGAAATAATAAAAAAAAATGCTGCACAAGGAATCGTTCCAAAGGAGAGAAGAGGAGAAACAGCACCCTGCAGGTGAATTGTGTGTGGGGATGTTTGGTGACCCCTAGATGGATATTGATTGGCAACAGGGCACTTCAGTCCTGGGGGAGTGGGGGGCAGGGAGGTTGATCAGCCTCTTCCTGCAGAAAAAGGAAATGGGTGTTTTGTTCAAATACATTACATCCGTTCTGCAGTCCATTCAACCCATTAATGACCCAGCTAAGACTCTAGAAGTAAAAATCAGCAGGAAGTGATACTTACGGTTGGTTGCCCTATCTCTTTTGCATTTTCTGCCTTTGTGTCCCTTCACTTCCTGTGCATGGTGCATGGTCAGTAGAAGCTTACTGAGTTGAATGTAATAAACACTTTCTTAAATACTTAGAACTGCCTGGGTAAAGAATGAGTGTCTTGGGGCTGAGGGAAGGCCTCTTCCTGTTGCCCCTGGGCCTAGGCTCACCCCTGAACATCTCTGTTCCCTCTCACTGGTGCTGAGATCCCACATGCCTGATTCAGGGCTTTCCAAGTCTTTTTGGCATCTATGGTGAGGTATGCAGTTTCTCTTCCAGATGGTTAGAGTCAGGTTAAAGATTACACTGCTGCATCAGAAATGAACTTTTTCTTCTTAAAATCTGTTCTCAGTGGGAGATGGGGAACAATTACTGAATTGAACATTTTTTTTTCAGGGCTAGAAAAGTCACTCAAGCTGCCATATCTGAATGTGATTACATGTAGTGGAGGAACTTGCTACAATAAGAATTTCGAGACCATAAAACTGGAGATGCAGAGAAATTTGTTTTCCAGGGTGGTGGTAGGTAGAGGAAGCTATTTTTAGAGGCAAAAGAGTTGCTCATATCACTGTGCTGCTGTCAGTGTTACTCATACTTGAAAGTGAAGTTTTGACTGGAAGGTTTCTCAAAACTCTGAAATGTCTATTGGGTTATGAGACGATGCCCAAGCAGCAGCGACTTTGAACGGATGTCTGAGCCTCAGTTTCACTGGCTGTAAAAGTGGGATAATAGTGAACCTACAGGTTGTTGGTAATCTTAGAGACGGCGTGGGTCTAAAGTATGCTATAGTATAAAGGGTCTAGTATTGAAGGGTATCATGTTGGTTAAGAATGTTATTATTCGCCTAGGCAGGAAATGGGGTAGATTGAGTATCTGTCCATTTAGGCAGATCTGTTGGTTCTCTGCCCATATCCCCTTGGCACTTGTTGTTTCTCTGCATGCTGGCCTGACTTAGTGTGTTAGTCTGGGCTCTCTAGAGAAACAGAAGCAATAGGATATATACATCTGATATATATCCAGTATGTGTGTGTGCATACACACACCCCTCATTGTAAATCTCTTTGTGTGTATATAAGTATATGTACATACATACATGTATATGTATATGTATATGTATATGTATACATACCTACCTACATATATATGTATACGCATACGTATGTACATACATATATATATGTATGTGTGTATGTGCATGTGAATGTACGTGCATGTATGTCTATATCTATGTATGTGTATGTATATGTACATATGTATGTGTGTCTATGTGTATATGTATGTGTATCTAAAGGAAGTTATTATGAGGAATAGACAGACACTATAAATGGGGCTGAGATGTCTTAAATCTGTAGTTGTGAAGCTGGAGACCCAGCTGTAGTTCCAGTCTGAGTCTGAGGGCAAGAGAAGACCAGTGTCCCAGCTTGAAGATAGTCAGGCAAAGAGAAAGAATTATTTCTCACTCAGCCTTTTTGTTCTAATCCGCCCTTCCTGGCTTGGATGAGGGCACTCACACTGGGAGGACAATGTGCTTTACTCAGTCCACTGATTCAAATATTAATCTCATCCAGAAACATCCTCACAGACATACACAGAGTAATGTTTGACCAAATATCTGGGTACCCTGTGGCCCAGTCAAATTGACACATAAAATTAACCATCACACCAAGCCAGGAATTTCCCTCCTACTCTTTTAAAAGCCTGTTCTGGGGCCTCCCGTGGTCCATATTGGGTGTGGGGAGGGGGATGAAGTCACTGCCCCCACTTCTGAGAGGTCCTCCTTGGAGTTGGCACCTTCCAAAAGAAAGGATCCCACTCCAGGTTTATACTGAGTAGCAGGAACATGGTGCTGGGGATTTGAGAAGGGGACACACACCTCCAAATTAGTGTGCACTGTCATTTCTCAAGGCTAAGCAGCCCCACCTCACTTAGGACCTGTGGTGGTTCTTCATAATACATAAAACAGAGGCTCCCTAAAATTTTGACCTCTACCTGCTGGCAGATGATGTCCTACCTAGGAGTGGGTGCAATTCCTCTTTTTCTTAGACTTTGTCAGGATTTGGGCAGGGAGCAGTTAGCTTCCCATTAGTATCTTTCTTTCTAAGATCTCATCAGTGAGAAGCATCATAATAGGATGGGAAGAATATTGGCCTGGGAGCTGAGATCTGTGGATTTGGGTTTCTGACTCACGTACAGTAACTGCTTTTAGCCGGCCACCATTCTTAGGTGTAAGGGGATGAAAACTCTTCAGTATATGTCTATGAATGAGAGTTGTTTTTTAATGGGTACATTAGTAAGGAGAGTGTCTAGGATGCTGGTAAAAATACTGAAAAACGCTTCTTTCAAGCATGCATAAATTTGGTCTTCCCCAAGCAGAGGTGCATTCATTTGTTCATTCCTTTTTTCATTCATTTCTTTGCTTAGTGTGATGCTCCTTAAGTTATTGAATATTCTTGGATTCAATTTCTTTATCTATAGAATGGATGAGCTGCATAAATTGATACAGGCCCATCTCAGCATAAACTAGATGTGATACTAGGTCAGTCATTTCCTTATGTGTGAAATGGGGACAATCCCATTGGCTCCCTTTATGTCACAGTTAAGTAAGGACATAACACACCTGGAAGCATTTTAAAAAGAATGGTTCTCAAAGCAATGTGAACAGGGGCGGTATGAACTCATGGTGTTAGTTTACCTTACCTCTCCTTTTATGCTTTAAGTGGCTGGAGGTCCTTCCACAATAGATTTGAGACCATGTCCAACAGCCGCCTTGTTTTGCCTTCGCCCATCACAAACGAAACCCTTCCATTAGCACACATACCATGGCGTTAAAAACCTCATGCTTCTTATTCCAGGCACGATGTACAATTTATTTCAAGTCACATCTGATATAATAAAATTCTCAGATGGGAGTGTAATTTGGGAGTTTAAAAAAACATTTGTTCCAGGACTTGACCTGTATTGATTGCCTGGCCTCATTCTTTTCAGATAATATGAAGTATTTGGGGAGCATCTGCTATACTGCCTAGTGGTGCAGACTGGACACCCCCAAAGTGTATAGTCTTGTGTGTGGGAAACACACATTAGGAAAATGTTAGGAACAGAGAACAACGGAAGGTGCTTAGGAAATACATTGGATGTAACCTAGAGCACAGTGAATGAAACTAATAAAATGTTGAGAATATTACGCTTGTTTTTATTATCTACAACAAAGTAGTATGGTTGACAATACTCATGACTAAATCTGTGTGACATGATAAGAAGTAAAGATTGGGTAGATCATTTTATGCTGTGACAGTTGCTCAGAATTCTGCCATAGTAGTTTGGGCTGTAACCTTCTTGTACTGCTCTTTGGTTTTTTTTCTTGAGTTTCTAATTGTTTTATCATCCTCACAGAGAGAAGAAACATCTGTTTCTTCACCGTTGTGCCAAGATACTCCAGCTTCTTAACTGTATTATTGGATATTCTTATTTGTACTGATTTCTTTCTAGGTCTGTCTTCCTGTTCTTATCTTACTATTTCTATGTATTCTACTCCTGGGTTCGTACTTCTGGGTTTTTGGGGGGATGGGGAGTGGCTCCATTCCTCTTTTTTGGGATGATTTTCATTTTTCTGTGGTTTATCCTCCAGTTTTTTTTGTAGAGAGGGCATGAGAATGTCCTGGATTATTTCTGTGTCCTGACATAAATATTGATATATTGCTTTTAATTCTCAAGAAATCCTGGCTTGGATGATAAATTATATGGTCTAAAATTATGATAAATTTATGTCTAAAATTTATTTGCCTTTTGCATTGGCTTGTGGTTCATCTGGACATGGAAGTCTAGGGTCAAAAAAATTTCCCTTGGGTCTTGAAGTACTTAGCATACTTGCTCGTTTTGCATCTTTGCTATTTGGGGATTATATGTATCCCTCTCCTACTCAGGACTAATGAGAGTAAGGGAAGGAGGTGTCTAGCATGGGCCACCTTGGCTTTGCTCAGGTCACTGATGCACAACCCTTTAAGGAGACCTGATGCATTACAACCAGATTTATACAAAATCAGCAGCATGGTGTGAGGGATTAAACTCTACAGAGCAGTTTGCCATGCTTATTGCCATGCTTATTATCTGAATACTTTAAAAAAAAAATTTTTTTTCAACGTTTATTTATTTTTGGGACAGAGAGAGACAGAGCATGAACGGGGGAGGGGCAGAGAGAGAGGGAGACACAGAATCGGAAACAGGCTCCAGGCTCTGAGCCATCAGCCCAGAGCCCGACGCGGGGCTCGAACTCACGGACCGCGAGATCGTGACCTGGCTGAAGTCGGACGCTTAAACGACTGCGCCACCCAGGCGCCCCTGAATACTTTTAATATAAAACTCAGCCAAAAAAAGAGTAGTTTTAGCTATTTGTCATTTTAAAAAATGTAAGATAGCTTTTGAAAATGTCATCAATATTCAACAAATATTTTTGGAGTACCTGCTAGATGCCAGGCCCTGCTGGGCTCTGAGTATATAATGGTGATCAGTGCTCTGAAAAGAGAGGTTCATGACATTATCAAAGATTACACTAAGCACATTTAACTTGGAGAGGGCAGAGAGGCAGAAGCAGATGAGCTGAGATCTCAAATATGCACAGGGTTAATTAGGTGAAGAGGAGAGGGCAGAGTGTTCTGGGCACATAGCTTCTGAGACATGAGGGAAGAAAGTATCTGAAAGGGACAGAGAGAAGGACAGAGAGAAGAGGGTTTGTGGGCTGGAGGCTGGCAAGAGATAAAGCTGGACAGGCAGGGATGGGTAGGGCCTTATGGATCCAGGGGGAGGAGTTTATTCTCCATCTTAAGAGCAAAGGGGTAAGCCATTGGGAGGGTTTAAAGTAGGAGAGTCATTTAATTAAATGTGCATTAAACAAAACCACTCTGATCACCCTATGGGTTAGATGGGGGAAAGGAGACCAGACTGTCGCTGTAGCTAGAGAGAGTGATGGCTTGGGTGGTGGCAGTGGAGGTGGGTGAGGAGAAGCCAGCTGAAGAAGTACTTAGCAGGTGTAGTTGACTGTATTGTTGGTTTCTCTATATAATTCCTCGCCCCTCTCTATAACCCCTTTTGTACTGGGCCCTGGTAGTACCCTTTCTCTGGGGGTGGGGCATTTCTTCTCCACCTCCTAACTTTGGGTTTGGCCTTGTGACGCACTTTGGTCAATAGAAGAAGTGCCAGTTCTAAGCTTAGTTAGCAAGAGGCATCAGGTATCCACCTGCTTTCTTGTGCCTCTGCATGAGGAAACATGCCCTGGCCAACTTGCTGGTCCTGGGAGAGAGGACAGGTCATGTGCAGCCAAGCCTAGCCTACACCAGCCTGGCCCAGCCAAGAGCAGCCCTGCCCAGCTGAGCGCAGTTGAGTCAGCCAACCTCCAGCTGCCCTATATATTTATGAGCATAAATGATTCTTGTGAGAATAAGTGGTTGAGATTTGAGTGGTTTGTTCCCCAGCATTTTTGCAGCAGAAGTTAACTGATACAGCAGGTAAAGTCAACAGAACTTGATAGATTGGGTGTAACAAATTTGTGGGAACATAACTAGAGTATAAAGGGAGGCTCACCTGTATTTCAAGGTCATTAGCCTCATACATGCTCAGGGCTATACTTAGGTATGTCTGGGGTGGTTTCCTGTCCCTCACCTCTCTTTGTAATTCATGGCTTTTCCCGGAACCCAGTGAGGCAGGTCAGAATTCATGGTCCAAAAGAATTAATCTTCCCCCTTTTTTTCCTTCTCACTCTTTCCAGCAGCCTGCTCAGATTGCAGCAGAGTGTTGGGGCCTAGCAGTTCTCAGGTCCCTCAGTGGGGGGGGCCTTCAAGCCCTAACACTCAGTGCATTCTTGTTAGTTGAAGTCCGTTTCTGCTCTAGCTGTGAAGATGGGATTTCACTGCAAGTGGGGAGACATGCGGGGCCAGGGATTTTTCTGGTCTTGACTGATTATTTAAAATATATTAGTTCTGATAAAATATTTAGCTTTTAAACAACAAATTTAATATAGGGAATTGTGTTTTATTTATTAATTGCAGTTGGAGGGAGATTGGTAGGAGTTGCGCTGAAGTGCACTGTTGTGATTTTGCAAAGTATAGTAATTACTGTAATATTTTGTTGAATTATTAATATCTACTATGCCTGCAGGAACATAAGCTTTTGCAGTCAAATTCATTTCAAGATTGCCTTTTGCCCCTCTGGTTCTGTTTTGTGTTTTCTTCTCTTTCGTGTGCACTTATGAATTTTTTAAGAAATGGAGTTGGAGGGGCAGGGTTGATTATATGGTGTGAAACACCATTGTCACACCCTGTAACTGAACATAGGTGGGCAGGAGAGAAAACCTGTGGTTCCTTGATGGTCTCTTGTCTCAGCCAAGAGACTGTTGCGGTACCAGACTGAGGGATGCTGAAAAGGGGCGTGTTTGGGAAGAAAGGACTCATCAATGAGCCTCTTCAGGAGCTGAGATGAGGAGAGAAAATGGTGGGGAGGCCATGTGTGTGCACGTCTCCGAGCACACAGCACTGATCTTTCCAGTAGGTGGAGTTGGCAGGTATTTGGGTGTATGTGTTGAAATGACACTAGCGTCCCTTAGTAATTGTTCTCGGCAACCACTGCTTAGTGTCTGTTGTGTCCTCAGATAAGATCATTGTGGATGATGATGGTAATGATGATGATGCTGATGAAAGCTTAGGTGTGTGGATGGGCTCATGCTGTGGTAGGACTCCAGATCCATGCACAAAGCACATGTAGGAGTATCCTTTTGGTTGTGATTAAATGGACATTGGAAGACCAGCCTTCATACCACCATCTACCAGCTTTATGAAATGGCCCAAGTCAGTCCATAACTGAGACTCAAGTTTCCTTATCTGTTTCATGGTTGCAGGAATCAGAATGCAATCATATATTTGAAAGGGTGTTATAAACTATACACTTCTAAACATATTTAGGGGAATGCCTTTGCTATTAAATCATAGGCGAAGTAGCTTGTACTCGTGGTGTGATTTTTTTGAGGGGAAGCAGGAAGTATTCTCTGCCTGATTTTTGTTTTTACTTTTGCTAGAAACTTGACAATTCAAGAGTTATCCCTTTGGGTTAAACATTATCCTCTCCAAGATCCTTTTAAAGTATCAATAATGGAGAGATGGTATTTGGAGCTGGAAAGAACAAATAATGATCTAACCAGGTCCTTTTTCAGATGTGGAAAAGTGTGGCCAGGTGAGGTTGTGGCATGATCAAATTCACCAAGATGGCGGCAGCACCCACACCATTGTCCATGTCCCTGACTCCTAGTCCAGTGCTCTTCCTGCAACACCCTGAGGCTCCTCCGTTTCCATTAAGTTCTCAATACAGTCTAAGGGTTTCTCTCCCAGAAAGGAGCCTTGGGCAGAATGAATACATTTGGTGACTTTGGGGAGACATAGGGGAGGGGATGTTCTGGGTGGCATAGTTGTGCTTGGGTCAGTCAGGTGGACCTCACTCCTCCTCTGACTGGCTCTGTCACGTTGGGTGGGTTACTTTTCTGAAACCCAGCTCTCTCCTTTATAAACTGGGGTTATAATCCCTATTTTACATGGCTGTTGTAAGGATTTAGTGAACTTGAAAGGTTTGGCAAGGTTCCCACCTGCTCGTGAAGGGTACTGGAAAGTGATTTGTAGATGGTAAGCGGTCGTGAAGACAAGCGTGGTTTGTTTATCTCATAGTAGGTCTCCTCCTGAGACCCATTTTTCCTACTCTGAGGGTGTGTGTGAAGGGCAGACAGAGGGAAGTTGCACCATCCAACACCACCATTTCCCTTCTCCGGGGTGGGGGAGGAGGGGCCCGTAAGGTGTCCAGGGGAGGAAAGCCCTGCAATGTCCAGAGGGATGAGCCAAGACTTACCAATGGCCCTCCCTTTCTGTTTAATCTCAGACAGCACAGATCCAGCCCCTATTTAAATGTCCCTCCAAAAGGGTGTGGATGACAAGAGGTGAGAATGAGCATCTTTGAAGAACAGCAGGTGACTCTGAAGAGGCTGCAAAAGTGCTTGCATACCCATACTGCTCAGTTCTGTGTTCTTATGGGGCTCCTGTTCTGGGTTTAAGTTACCAGTGTGGTTTCCGGGAAACGAGCTTCAGGGGTGGGTGGGTGGGTGGGTGTGTGTGTGTGTGTGTGTGTGTGTGTGTGTGTGTGTTTAACTGAGAGTTTATCTTGCTTTTAACAGGTCCACCCTGAATCCCTTGTGAACTGGGTGGGACCCACTGCTTCTTGTGAATTTATGGCAAATAAGGCAGGGCTTTAGCAATTGGCGAGAGGATGAAATTTTCTGAGACAGAAGGACACCTGAAACACCCCAGAGTCTGTGTCAACTCTCAGGCCTGGGGCTGGGCTAGTGTTTGCCTCAAAGTGAAGTAAAGAAAAGGAAGGGACCAGGGAAGTGTGTTCAGTTCCCCTTTCTGGTTCTTTGCCTCCTCTCTGCCCAGCACCCTCCACTGTCTTCCTTCTCCCCGCCCTGGGAAAATGTTCTAACATCAGTCCTGTAGTGCTTCAGTTCCCTTTCCTGAGGCCTTTGCATTTTATTTCCTCCCCCCCCCCCGCCAGCTTTACTGAGATATAATTGAAGAATACAAATTGCATATATTTAATGTGTACAATGTGATGTTTTGACACATGTATACATTGTGGAATGATTACCACAATCAAGCCAGCATATCACCTCATAGAGTTACCATCTTTTTTTCTTTCTTTTTCTTTTTTTGGTGGAGAGAACATTTAAGATCTATTCTCTTAGCAGATTTCGAGTATGTAATATAGTATCATTAACTACAGTCACACTGATGGGCATTAGATGTCCAGACCTTATTCATCCTGCATAATTGAAACTTTGCACTCTTTGACCAACCTCTCCCCTTTCTCCTACCTCCTAGCCTCTGACAACCTTCCTACTCTCGTCTTGTATGAATTTGACTTTTTGAAATACTGCACGTGAGATCGCGCAGCATTTGTCTTTCTGCCCCCGCCTTACTTAGCATCATGTCCTCCAGGTTCATCCACGTCATCACAAATGACAGGATTTCCTTCCTTTTTAAGGCTGGACAGTATTTCATTGTGGGTATATATATACCACGTTTCCTTTATCCATTCGTCCTTTGATGGACACTTAGGTTGATGAAATATCATGTTGTGGATAATGCTGCAAAGAACATAGGAGTGCAGATATCTCTTTGAGGTACTGATTTCATTTCCATGGTACACCCAGAAGGCATTTTAGGGGTAGGGACTCCGGAAATCTCAGCCAGTCCCATTTGTCTAACTTGTCCACCTTCAGGGCTGGCAGCAGGAAGAGGGCGGCAGCAGGAGGAGGGTACCCTCTAGCCAGAGATGCTTGTTTCCTTTCTGACCCCTCCCTAAGCCTCGGAACACCACTGGGATGTGAGAGTGAGGGCCGTGACCAAAGGCTGGCTTCTATGTCTCTGGTGGCCATGCTTCTAATACTGGGTTTTCTTCGGTTAAGGAGGCAGGGAATTGGGGAGAGCTCTACTGTCTCCCCTGTCCTTCCTTAAATCTTATGTATTGATTTAAAAATATATATAACATAGTGGGGGATGGGGCACCTGGGTGGCTCAGTCAGGTGAGTGTCTGATTCCTGATTTTGGCTCGGGTCATGATCCCAGGGTCATGGGATTGAGCCATAGTTCAGGTTTCTCCCTGAGTGTGGAGCCTGCTTAGGATTCTGTCTTTCTCCCCCTCTGCTGCTTTCCCTGCTTGCATGCTCTCTTTCTCTAAAACACACACACACACACACACACACACACACACACACACACGTATGTATGTGTGTGTGTGTGTATAACACATAACATTTGCCATTTGAACCACTTTGAAGTGGCATTGATTACACTCACATTGCTGAGAACCGTCACCACTGTCCCTCTCCTGAGCTTTCTCACTGACCAGACAGAAACTCTGTTTATGTATCAGTAACTTCCCATTGCTCTCAATTCTCTTTGTCAGCCTCTGAGCAGGTAAGGGGGCTTCCAGTTTGTTCCTCGATCCTGCCTTCTCCTGCCCCATCCCTAACCTCTCCCCCTCTTCTCCTTTCCTCCACCATAGGGGGCTGTGGTGTTGGGGGTGAGGAGAAGGCTTATCATATTCAGAGCTGAGAAATGGGCTGCATTTCAATCCCCCCTTCACATTCCATGTTCTTCATTTATGAAAATAATCACGCTTCTTGCACCCAGAGATCTGTGCCTTCTTCCACCCTCAACTTGTCCTCTTGGCATGGGGGCCGTAGGCCAGATCACTGACAGGCTGGCCGGGTATGTCCATTGCAGTCTTGTACTTGGGACTTTGCCTCTGCTAAGCCTTTTTTTTTTAATGGCAGACTTGTTTCTATGCAGCTTAGATAGGAAACAAACATACTCCATAGTTGAGTGGTTATCGCCTATATTCATTATTATCTTTGTCATTATACGTGGTGAATGATGATGAGCTATGCATTGTGGTGTGGGCACTTTTATGTGTTTACAAATAATATATATCATCCTGCAGTAGTTCAGAACATATTGTGAGCAACTTCCAAACTGTGCTTCAGTGCTGTGGCATATGCTGAGTAAAGAGCAATTCAGATTTGATCTGGTCTTTTGGGAACTTGAAATCTAAGATAAGTACATGTAAATAGAGAGAGATGGAAATGTTAAACCAACATTGGCACCCAAAATGAAGCCTTTGGGGGAGGCGATCTAATTCACCGAGGGTCTACTGTATGTCAGGAGGGGGTGTTCGGTGTGTTGTACCTGCCGTCTCATTTCCCTCTGCCAATAAGCTACAAGTTGGGGCTTACAGGTGAGGAAACCGTGATGAAGAGAGGTTGCAGATTGCCAGGGTCACATGGCTAATAAGCTACAGAGTAGGTAATGAACTAGAACAACATGCCCTTTGGAAATGTCAGGTCGCTGAGTCTGCTATATTCAGGACCTAGAAAATCATGGGGTTGTAGAGTTTGGGTGTGGGGATGGGCTGAGAGAACCAGAGCGAATGGCTGGGTAGAGGTGAGGAGATAGGCTTTTATTTCATTCTAGAATGATGCAATTTTGTAAAAACCATGGACAACATTTAGTGTATTCTCCCTGTGTGCCAGGGGCTGACCTGTTACCTCTGCATCCAGCATCTCATTTAATCCTAACCTTTCTGAAGTATCTGCTATTAAGAGCCTCATTGTAAGGATGAGGAAACAAAGGCACTGAGGTGTTGCATTCCTGGCTCAGGTCACACAGCGGCTGACTGACAGAGCCACAACTCCCATGTGGGCTGGGCTGACTTCAGAGCTCCTTACAGGCAGGGCCAGAGAGCCTCTCTTCAATCTGCTTCCCCACCTGCTCCCAGCAAGGAGGGTGAGGCCCCAGGATTGTGAGGTTCACCTCCTGATCCCACCAGGGCTGAGATGGATTTCCAACCCCTGGACCTTTCCCCAGTGAGACCATCCTGTTCTCTAGAAGCCCTCACTGAGCATTTGTTCTGAAGTTCTGGTGTTTCCAGGCCTGGAGCAGGAGGAATAAAGAGTCAGAGGTGAGAAGTAACAGTGTGTGTGTGTGTGTGTGTGTGTGTGTGTGTGTGAGAACCAGGAGAGAGAGGGATGAGGTGAGGCCAGATTATGGAGGCATTGCATATCCCGCTGGCTTTATTTTTGTTGGCAGTGGGCACCCCTTAGGAATTGTGGGCAAGGGTGAGATACAGTTAGCAGAGGCATCAATCCTTCTCCAACCACCAGGAAACCCGGTCTCCCTTCTTGGTGGGAGGGAAAACAAAGGCTCAGAGAGGTGTGGCAGCTCCCCTGGAGGCTCCCAGTAGATTGTTTCCAGCAGCAAAACCAGAACCTCTCTCCTTCCCAGAGATGGGGCGCTGGCAGCTGCTGGCTGCCTTCCCCTCCCTGGTTGCCCTCCCTCCCCTCCAGCAGGAGGGCCTCCTGCCCACTCCCTCCCTTCCACCGTGAGCTCTGCACAGGCCCTCTCCATCATTAGAGCAACCAGTGGGGTTCTGCTGTAATTAAAGGAAGCCAACGGGAGGGAGCAAAGCAGAGCAAGGGGAAAAAACAATCACCAACAAAACATCTTATTTCCCACGCACACTCCCTACAACCCGCGTCTATTGGCTTTCATGGGAACCTGCTTGCTTTAAATACAGCAAAGGGAAACCCCACAGGACGATGTGGGAAAGCCGGCTGTTAGTTACCATCAGGCTGCCAGGGTGGGGATTTACTCCTTTTTCCCCCCCTCCCTACCCTGCATTGGCAAAACCAATCCAATGTTAGTGTTGAAAGAGACCTCTAAGGTCATTTATTGCAACTTCCTTCCCAAGGCAACCTGCCCTCCATGCTTTGCCCCTCCCAGACAGCATCTCTGACACATTGTTACCTAGCTCCCACACTCTCCAGCTCCCTAATTTGCTGGACCCAAGCTCAGGTAGGGATAGGAAGACACTTTAGGGAACAAACACACAAACAAACAAAAAACCCAAAAATCTGGCCACCCACGCCTGCTGTCATTTACCGCCTGACTCCGGAAATGTCTAATTAATTCATTTATCCAATTAGCCCCTTGCTCTCTGAAATGCTTTTTCTTGGTTGCTGAGCAACCAGGATAGACTTTCAACACATGCACGCTGCTGGTGAATGAACCAGTAGTTTTTTCTTCACCCTGACACCCCTCGCCCACCCCCTCCCCTTTCTCCTTTTATTTTCCTGATGCACAGTAATGAAGACCATCTCCACCAATCTCCAGCCTTCTCACCTTCCCCAGGCCTCTGGATGTGTTTGCTGCCTGACTTAACACATCTCTGAAGGTAATTTTTATACCAGGCATTTGTCATGGACAAGGAGAATGACAGAATATACAGGTACACAGAGATGCGTTTGCAAAATAACGGAATGAGCCAGGCTCAGGTGGACCCAGGAAAAGCTTTGCTGGTGCCTGGGGGCTGGGGGGAGGGGACCCTGGCCAAGGTTAGGCTCAGAGGCGTTTGGGAAGAGGAGGGGCAGACTCTCTTTAAGGGACCAGGCATAAACAAGGGTAGCTTGACTAGGCTGCAGTTCCATTTGTTTTAAAGTCTGCCCTTCATGGGGAATTGTCATCCGTCCCCAGCCAGGAGCGCACTGTGAGCAGTAAACAGGACAGGGGTTTTAAGGGCAGCTGAAAGGGACAATATCAACCTAGGAGGGCGGGGAAGTGCCTTGAGGAATCATCCTTGAAGTATAACTTGCTCCTGTTTCGGGATGTGAAAATGCCACATCCTGCTTCAATGAGTTAGAATGTTAGAACTGGACTTTGAGCCCAAACTTCCACCGTTCCTTGCTTTTACAGATGAGAAAATTGGAGCTTTGGGAGGATAAACAGTTTGCTCATAGCCAGCGTTTGGGTCTCCAGGGTCCCAGGCCTTCTCAGTTGACCACACTGCTTCTGTTTCATCTTATTAAGGGCCCCTTGTCCATAAAATGAGTCACTTGAGTCACCGACACTTACTTTTAAAAGTCAGCTTTTATTTTGGAAGAGCTGAAGCTGGCAGTGAAGATTTGCAGGGCACAAGGGTCTTGGCTTCTGTCTACTGCAGATGCCAGGGCATGTGATGCAGTCCAGTATTCACTGTGAATAGGGGCTGGTCCTCGCCCTCAGGGAGCCCCCACAATACTGGAGGGGATGGACAGTAGAGGGGGAGGGGCTCCTTCTTAGAAGGAAGCATTTAGAGAGGAGGATCTGGGCCATTTGACCTGGACCCAGGTCTTGTGGTTGAAGGGGCTGTGAGGGTAGGGTGGGGGTGGGGCCATTCTACCAAGAGGCAGCCTGGGCCAAGGTCAGGAGGTATGAGAGATTGTGACATGTTTGGGGACTGGAGAGTGACTTAGGAATGGAGGCTTTGGGCCATTTGGCTTTCTGGGATACGCAGTGGATGGCTCGGGGCTGCCCATAACGGCATCTGGAAAACGTTGCCTCCTGCTTGCCAGAATAGTAAAAGAGCACAGTTTTCTTATCTCTATGCATGGGTGGGTATGGAAAAGCGTATGTCAGGTTTTCTGGATGGAAATGACTTCCCTTCGAAGTTAGTTCATAAATAACGATGAAGGCCATGAGAAGACGTACACGCTGCACACGTATTTAGCTACTGCTGTGGACCAAACTCTCCAGGAGCAGAGTGTTCAGGAAAAGCAGCTGCCTAGAGAAAGAAATAACTATGCACTGTCAAAACCATTGGCACCCAGAGCCTCCTGTGGGACCAAGGGAAACATTTTATTGAGAAGGACCCGTTCCTTGACACTCACCATTGGTGGCACTCACTCAATCTACAATTTCAGGAGATAGAGAAGGAACTGGCCGTGGACGATGATCACCCGATCAGGTTCTTCCAGTTAAACAGGAGCTTCTGTACATCTGAGCATTGCACTTCGGGGCAGAGTTCTCCTTTCTTCAGCCATCCAGCCAAACACCCCTGATGTCAGGCACTCTTTTTTCATCAAGGCTGGGCTTGCTTTTAGAGAACCTAGAGATGGCAGGCAGCATTGTGGGATGCTCCTTCGTATAAAATCTCCTCTGGGAATTTTCTTAACAAAGTGGTTTGAATTCCTCTAGGAATTAAGCTGGGGGTGGCTATTTTTCTGGCTAAGACTTTTTACGATAAAAGGCAGGCTGCACTGAAGGTCCCAGTGGTCTGTCTTTGGGGCAGTCAGATGCACACGACAGTCTAAGGCTCCGGTAGGAAAGAGTCTGTGGCCTCAGTCAATATTTGACACACTTGGGGCTTTGATGGATGAAGCCACTGTCTGCTTGGGTCTTCCTAGACCAGAAGGTGGAGTCTCCGGTAGCCATTGCCTCTTGTTCGTTCCTTTGATTTTCTTTGGTGAAAAATGACTCTTGTCTTGGTGAGGTCTGTTAAATCCGTTCTTTTCCAAATGGGGCTGTTGGTGTATGGAGGGGATTGGAACTTTCTCTCCCTCTGGTCAGCCCTCGCCATCCCTTGGGTGATTCGGTTTCCCATTTTCTGGGATGTGTCCACAGGGTTTGTCTCCCACCCCACCCCCCGCCTTATATAAGGGGGTAGGGTGCATCTGGCGCCAGATTTCATTCAACCCTGTAACAATCCCCCCTTTATGACATCATTGCTTGTCGCCATGGAAACATCCCCCGAGTCACAGAGGCTGGATTGTGGCATCATAGCATCAGGCAGGAGGAGGGAGAGAGGAGAGAAGAGGAATGAGACTGCCCAGGGGGATGAAATTCCAACAAAATACCATTTGGTGGCAGGAATGTAGGATTTTTCTGTCTGGATCCTTGAATGGAGAGTCTGACCATGGCTTGCCAGAATAAACCTCACCTAAGAGAAGGAGGACGAGTGGTTATGGAATGTGGGTTCTGGCCTCTTTGTTCTTGCTGAGTATTAGGGAAAATACTTTTAATGAGACCTATCTTAGATTTTATACGTATTTCTCATTTGATTCTCATAAAATGTTCGTGAACTATTAGAGCAGAGAGGTTAAATAACCTCCCTAAGGTTACAAAGCTGGAAAGGCAGAGCTGAGTGTTGGAGGTAGGAGCATACAAGTCTGTGTCCTCACGTGGCTTACAGTTTTGTGTGTGCACACAGTTATTAAGCAAATAAAATACAGTTAAGATTGTGGTAGATATGGAGAGAATAAACATGGTGCTTCAGTGAGGAGGCATTGGAGAGTGAGTGGGAACTGACTTTTGTGTATTATTAAATTTGGGACACGGCTCTGCATCTAGTTGTGTGTGCTTAAACACACAACGCACTGTGCTCATAGAGGCTCTGACCTGCCTGATCTTGTCTGCTGGGCCCTGTGACTGTGACCCTCTTCCCTAGCTGCTTTCCTGTGCCTGTACCCTGCTTCTCCATTTGTCTGCTCCCTTTTTCTGAAATATTCCTGCCAGTCCTCCTCCCTTGATCCTGTTTTTTCCTACCAATCCCCCCTCCTTCTCTCTCTCTGGACTGTAAACTCCTCAAGAGAGAGAAGATACTCTCATCTGGTGTAAAACATCCTTGGTTTGCCCAAGAAGGCTAGAAGATCTGTTGCAAAAATTAATGCAGTGGCTCGTTTTATAGGAAAAAAAATTGGCTGGATTTTATACCGTTAAAAAATATTCTTATAGACTTATCAGATTTTGGCTCCTAAATAAACGAATAAGTAACAAGTGTGCATTAGGAGAGAATTCCCCTTGCAAGTGAAATGACCAGTGATGTTTAGTTGAGTAGCTTGTTTGCTGTTGTTGGTGTGGTTCATGCTGATTGCGATTTCCTATTGTATTTATGTGGTCCAACAACATTTTCTGTTAGGAGAATTGGTCCTAGTGTGTCAGATGGTGGCAGGTAACTTAATGCTCTTCAGGTTTCTATGAGCTGTAGGTGCTGTGCCATGGGCCACCTCTGGGCATTCCTATCCTTGTGCCTCACTTGGGCAATAGATGGGTCTAGTGAAGCCTACTGCTCTTCATTTGTGCCACCTTGCCGAGCTTTTAGGAGTATTTGCTGCTTGAGTTCAGTTCTCATCATTGCTTTCCTAGGATATAGGGTAGACGAGTCCCTACTTGGCTTCCAAAGTCCAGGTTACCCATCTCAGGTGAGCATCATACTGATTGGAGCTCTGCTATTATACTTTACTGTGACAGGTGTGTGTGTGTGTGTGTGTGTGTGTGTGTGTGTGCGCGCGCGCGCACGCGCATGTGCACGTGCATGTGGTATGCATATGTGTGCACACAGGTACAGTTCTTAATTAGTAAACCATATTAAATGCACTTACAATCTAAGCTTGTTCTTTCTAGGACCTAGAGTGTCTCAATCTGACTGATAAGGGGGCCGTTTATTGATTCCATCAGGACCATTTATGACTGGCACATTACAGAACTAGTAAGTGGCTTATTTTTTTAAGGGATGCATGAGGAGTCATATAATGAATTAGTTAAAACCCCAGGCTTAGGAGTGAGATAGAGACAGTTTTGGATCCTGGTTGGGCCTCTTATTTGCTAACTGATCTTGAGCAATTGACTTAGATTCTCTAGGTGTAAATGCCTTCATTTACAAAATGGGCATGAATCTTATTGCCTATTTCATGGCATGGATGTTTAGATTCACTGAGATACACCTGTAAAGTCTTTTTTTTTTTTAATACGAAATTTATTGTCAAATTGGTTTCCATACAGCACCCAGTGCTCATTCCAACAGGTGCTCTCCTCAATACCTATCACCCACCCCCCATTCCCTCCCACCCCCCATCAACCCTCAGTTTGTTCTCAGTTTTTAAGAGTCTCTTATGTTTTGGATCCCTCCCTCTCTAACCTTTTTTTTTTTTTTAACACCTGTAAAATCTTAACCACGTGCCTATCTTGTCAAAGTTAACTATAATTTAGTGGGTTAAATGTACTGTTTGTATTTCCTCCAATAATTTGTTAACACTTTTTGAACTCAGTGTAAAACTTTGACTATGCCCTAGATCACATCTAGGTGTTTCAAAGTTTGAATTAGAAGGATCAAGATAATTGGCATTTTTATTCATCATTTGCAGTCTCCATAGGTGAAAAGGGCCCAGGATGTGTAACTCCTAGCATAGAACTGATTTCTGAGAACTGTCTCAAGTCCTAGAGATGGTTTCCCAAGTGTGACCCTGACCTTATGGCTATAAGAGCAAATTAAACAGGTGTGGTCCTCTGCCTCCAAGAGCAAACGGTTCTCTTCACACGGTACTACCAGAGGGGAGATTCAGTCAGATGTGTATGTGAATTGACAGGCACATACGGACCAGGTGAGGGAAGTTACTCTGACCTTTAGGAATTCAGTTCATATTTCTGTATCCTCGGATATAAAAGTGCAGAAGGTAGGGGCTGCTAGATACTTTTCTCCCCATGTGTTTATTGATGTGTAAAATACATGCACTGAGTACACAGTTTTTTTTTTTAACGTTTATTTAATTTTGAGAGACAGAGACAGAACATGAGAGGGTAAGGAGCAGAGAGAGAGGGAGACATAGAATCTGATGCAGGCTCCAGGCTCTGAGCTGTCAGCACAGAGCCTGATGTGGGGCTCAAACTCATGAGCCATGAGATCGGGACCTGAGCCGAAGTCAGATGCTTAACCAACTGAGCCACCCAGGCGCCCCATGAGTCCACAGATTTTCATTTCAGTTTTTTACATATGAGTACGCTGATGTCACTCCACCATATAAATGAGGTCAAGCTGTAGAACTATGTATTCATTGCATTCCAGAAAGCTCCTTCATTACCCCTTCACATTGTATGGCCTTTCTCCCTGGAAGTAATCAATATTTTGATTTCTATCAAATTTTGCCTGTTCTTGAAATTCACATAAATGGAATAATACAGTGTTGTAGGCAGCTTCTTAGATGGCTCCCAACAATCTCTGCCTCCTGATACCCATGCGCTTGTATAATATCTTCCCTTTGGATGTGGACTGGCCTATGTAACCTGCTTCTAATGAATAAGGTATGATACACATGATGGAATATCGCTTCCATGATTAGGTTACAAAAGACTCTAACTTGAATTTTCCTTACATTCTCTCTGGTCCTTCTCTGGCTCTTGTTCTGGTGAAGCAAGTTGCCATGTTGGGAGGTGCCTTCTGGGGAACATCTGGTGAACTGAGGCCTTTGGCCTGACAACCGTATGGGTGATCCTGGAAGCAAATCTTCCCCTGGCTAAGCCTTGAGATCACTGTAGTCTGGCTGACACCTTGATCAGAGCCTTGGGAGCCACCCTGAGCTGGAGGACTCAGCTAAGGTGCACCAGAATTCCTGACCCACAGAAATGGTTGAGACAATAAATGTCTCTTGTTTTAAGCCACTAAGTGTTGGTGTAATTCAATAGTAATAGACAACTAATATGTATAGTATGTTCTGTTTTGTGTCTGGCCTTTTTCACTGAAGTCTATGTGAGATCTATCCCTAGTGATACAAGTATATTGATATTTAGCTATATTGATGTATATAGCTTCAGTTTGCTTTCTTTTATTTCTGTAAAGTATTACAGTGTAGGAATATACCCAAATTATTCATCCATTCTAAAGTTTGGGATATCTGGATTGTTTCAGTTTTTGGCTACATCACAACTTTTTTTACATTTTGTGTGTGTGTGTGTGTGTGTGTGTGTGTGTGTGTGGCTGGCTATATGCTCTACTTCCTCTTGATATATATCCAAGGGTAGAATAACTGAATAATAACACAGATTTTAGTGGATACTTCCAATTTTTCAAATGGTTACACTGATTACACTCCCTTTAGCAATATATGATACTTCCTGCTTTGCCACTTCCTTGCCAAGGCCTGATATTTGTAATTTAAAAAAATTATTATAGCCATTCTGGTGGATGTGTAGTGGTATATGCCATGTGGGTTTTAATCTGATGACTATGGATGTGTACCATTTTTCATGTTTAGTGGTCATTTGGATATAATCTTTAGTGAAACACCTATTCAGATATTTCGCCCATTTTATATTATCTGTTTTTCACGTGGATTTGTAGGAGTTCTTTATATTCTGGATTAAAGTGCTTTGCTATATTTATTATTCAGACCTTTTTCCAGTTTGTGGCTTGCTTTGTTATTAATGGGATGCTCTTAATTTTAATGAAGTTAACTTTTTCAGTTTTTTCTTTTAAGGTTATAAAATCTTTGCTCGTTCCTGTGTCAGGAAGATGCTTTCCTATGTTTTCTTCAGACATGCTTTGTTTTACATTTTACATTTAGGCCAGTGATTCACCTGGAATTTCTTTTTTTGTGTGTGCTGAGTGTCTGATGTGAAGAAGGGGGTCAAATTTATTTCCTTTTCTCATATGTAACTCCAAATGACCCATTGTCATTCACTGAAAGGGTATGTTTATTGCAAATCAGGGGTCTTGTGTATGGCAGGTTTTGAGTTCTCTATTTGGTTCCATTTTTTTTTTCTGCTATCCTAACACCGGTGCTACCTGTCTTCATACTATAGCTTTATTATCTATTTTATTATTTGGTAATTTAAGTTCATCAGCTTTTTGTGTTTTCTTCATGACTGTCTTGGCTCTTGGTCCTTTACATTATATGTATATGTAAAATCCATATATGTTTTAGAATCAGCTTGCCAATTTTCATACAAAAAAAAGGCTGCTAGGATTTTTGGCTAGGATTACATTATATCAATGATTGGTTTGGAGAATATTGACACTGGTTTTTCTTAATTTCTTTCAGCAGTGGAAATTTTTAGTGGAAAGATTTTAGAAATCTTTTAATATGTTCATTTCTAGGAGTTTGATGCTTTTTTGATGCTATTTTAAGTGAAATTTTCAAAAGTTAATTTTCTAATTGTTTGATGCTGGTATTATGTTAGGTTCTTCTAAATTTTCTTTGCATACTGTCGTATCATCTATGAATAATGAAAGGATGTTTTCTTTCTTTAATTTGTACCTTTTATTTCATTTTCTTGCCTTATTACACAGGTGATAGCCTCCCTACAGTGTTGAGTGGAAGCAATGATGGCAGACATCTTTTGCTTGTTCCTGAGTCCAGTGGAAAACATTTAATAGTTCACAGTGAATCATCATGTTTGCTGTAGGTGGTTATAGATATCTTTACCAGGTTAGGGATAAAAGTCTCTTTTTCAAGTCTGACATTTGATGATTATCTCTGATTGTATGGAAAAAGTAAAAACTAATCTATAGGAGGGAGGAATAATGATGATAACATGAGTAAGAATCAGAGAGGCAAGAGAGAGAAGGAGATGAAGTATGCTAAGAAAAGAATACAAGAGGAATTTCCTAAGTGCTTCCTATGTTTCGGGCACCCTGAGAGCTGAGGTAGGTTGTGATCAATAGGTCACATGGCTAATGAGGTGAGGGCTGGAGGTTGGGTGAGAACCCAGGTCTTCTGGAACCAGAGCTTATTCTTTCTGCTGTACTCAGAGGGAGAGTAAATAAAGGAAGACCTGAAAGGAAGGGAGCAGCTATTGTAAAGTCCTCTTATGGATTTTAGGACCCTGTTCTTTCCTATGTCTCCCCATCTCCTGTTTCTTTCTTCCTGTCTCTTTTTCAATCTCTGTTTCTAATTCAGTCATAATCTTAATCATGGACTCGAGCTCAGTCTCATAATGCTCTCTACAGGGGGGAATGGTGGTAGGTATCTTCTTTCTCCTTCTATCCAGATCATATGAGGCTTCTCTGCTGTGGGCCACCTCTTATTTTAATTCAGTTTTTACATAATGTCGGTTGACACGGTCAGTCAGATCACAATGGCTAGGGAATGAGATTAATGGGCATGGTCAGTGTCTCCTTGGTGTCTTGGTGTCCATGCTCTGCAAATAATGACCAGTCAACAGTCACTGGTACACATGGAATAAGAGGGATGAGCAAGCTTCAGCCTGGAGTGAAGGGTGCACCCACCACTCCTCACCCTAGACAAGCCCAACCTTTTGTGGTGACAAGCCAAGCTTATCTGTGGCGACTAAGGCCTCTATCCTGGACCAGGCCTAGGTGTGTTTGCAAGCCTTGCTGCTGCCGTGCTGCCTGAGCTTTCCACAGCTGGCTCCGTTCTCCTGTCGGTTTTGCTTCCTCTTTTGCAAAGTCTATCCTGAGGCTATTGTTTGGTTTTCTAGTCCTGACTGAATTAGGATGGTTCCATTTAAGGTGAAAACAATATAAAACAACCACAAAAAAAGCGCCAAAGAAGAAACAGAATAAAGAAGTGTTTTTTAGTCTTTGAAAGATGAATGCAAATGTGTTTTTGCAGTGTTTTAATACATTCGGATGCTTCCCTAACATTAGCCAATCTATCATAGCCTGCCCGGGAACCTGGTGTATTTATTATGTTGCAGGAAAGTTTTTTTGAGGAAGAGGCTGAAGGGTAGGGTGAGAAGGTGCCTGCCTGAAGGCCCATGAGTCATCAGATTCATTACTGAAGCATTAAACTACCTGCTGGTCCCTAGGACTGACCCTTGGAGGGGTGGTTCAGGGAGCGAGGTGTGGTGGGGGTGAGGTCATTATCTGACATTTTCCTGTTGTTCTGTACAGGCAGTAACCTTTATCCCACCCCAGGACTACAGCTCATGTCCTCTGAGTATGACCTTCTGGAGAAAAGTGTGGATGAGTCAGCACTATCCAGTCCCCATTCCTGGAGACAAAGCATTCAGTATGTGTGTGTGGGTGTGTGTGGGTGTGTTTGCGCGCGCGCACGCGCGCGCGCATGTGTGTGCCCACGTGCATGTGCATGTTTAGCAAAGAGGACCATTGAAATTGCTTGCAGCTCTGAGATTTTCTAACTTTTTCTGTTGTATGCAACATTTTAAAGTAGGAGGGGTGCTGCGTGACCAGACATTTGTTTAAAGCAGTAGGTGCTCTTAGTTCCTAGTAACATTCTAGTAGTGATGTAATTGATGTCACTTGTAGACACATGTGCCTGGTCTTAGAAAAACGTGAGGATGCCAAAATTAAATTCCTTAACTGGGCATTGATAGACCCCCTTGAGCATACTTTGAGAATCAACAAGGATGGGTCTCAACATTTCACGTCTTCCTACGTTCTGACCTCAGGTGGCCTTCCGGATGGTGCTGCATGACCGTGGCATGCTTAATAGTAATGGTACTTTAGTAATAGTGGACCCTGTTGAAGTGAGGTGACTCTGTTACGTGGGGTTGACTAGTTGGGTTGACTAGACCTGGTCCACACTAGTGACTTTCAGAGGCCAAGTTCAGACCTGCAGAAGCAGCTGTTAATGAGTTCATACGTGTAAAGTGCTTGGCTGTATCTGGCACATAGTAAGCCCTCCATCAGTGTTAGTGAACGTGAATGCTATTGCTGAAAAAGAGGTGATGATTAACAGCCATCGGGACCTGGTAAAAGTAGGGTAGAGTCAGTGCTTGGGGACAAGAGCACCATTTAGGATGAGAGAGAGTATTCAGTGCTGGAGAGTACAGGAGACTTAGTGCTTTACCTGCCTCTGACCCTTCTGCTGGGTTCAACCTAGTTGGGTCACGTGTGCTCTGGAGTTGTGCCTCCCACAGCCTCCTGAGGGCAGGGACCATGTCTACCTCAGCAGTCTCTGGCCTGGAGCGTGTGCTCAAAAATATGTTATTGAAAAAATGGGTGATGTGCTCAAAATGCTTCGACAGTGAGCTCTGGTATTTCCCTAAGTTTATATTCTCTGAACTAACAGCATCGTGCCCACAGTGAGGTCCTGCTCTGCTCTCCCACCGAGGGCACAGCTGCACTGGGTACCCTCAGATCTGAGGGCTCAAGGCAAATCAGATTATCTTTCTCTGAGAGACCAAGCCAGGGAAGGACATTGGAACCCTACTGTAAAATAAACTATTAAAAAAGATAGGTTTGTTTAGCCTGGAGAAGAGAAACCTGGGGGTCCAGAGCTCTTAGTATTTGAAGAGCTTCTGGGCAGAAGAAGGCAAGAATTGTTCTTTATAGCCTTCTGGATAAAAGTTTGATGGGAGATGAGAAATTGCAGAAGCTGTTTTTGTTGTGCTGTAAGGAGGGACTTTACCCTGGGGAGAAGTGGTTAGCAGAGTCTCAGGGGAGCTTTTTAGGTGGCTGTCCTGGGGTGTGCAGAGGACTTTGGAATCCACCTTCAGACTCCCTTCCAAAGTAGAAGTTAAATGGGATGAGAACAGGCTTCTCTTGCTTGTGGAAAAGTGAAAGCTGTTGAGTCAATCAGGGTTGGTGAGAACCTTATCCATCTTGAACAAGAAATGAAGGAACCCACCATTTCCTGAGCACTGTCTCTGTATCGGGAGCGTTGCTGGGTGCTTTCTTTACCAGACTTACTTGTCTTGGAACACGTTAAGGTGAGTAGTAGAGAAGGAAGCACTCAGGTGGAGTCAGTTGGCCAAGGCTCACATCCTTTCCAGTCATCTCCTGGGACCCTGTGCTGTCATGTTGATACATTTTTAATACCACACCCACTTTTTCCTCATCGAAATAAATGATTTGCAGGTAGAACAGACCTGCTTCAAACTCTTCTGGAACTTTCTTCAGGGGCTTGGATGGGTTTTTGCCTTGTCAGCCAAGACTTTCCTCTTTCCTGTGGAGTCCTTGCCCAAGGCTCTCAATTGAAGTGTCCCATTTCTCCCCCTTCCCCTTGGTGGAGAGTTCCAGAAAGCTTTCTGTTGACCTTCCTTTAATTGCTAATAATTATTCAATTTTATGTAGCCCAGAGTGATAAATATTCATGAATAGCACAGTGCATCAGGATCCAACACTTTAAGCTATTGTGTTTTTTTAATTAAACTGAAACATGGAATTAAATGCAATAAAAGGGAAAAAAAAAGAGAGAGCATATGTACGTATCTATTTCAGTCCTGCTGTGGGACTGTGTGGGAGGCAGATCGGAAGCTCTGACCTGGATGTTGTGATGTTCTGTCTTAGAGTTTCTAAAGGAGACACCTAAAATATCTGGACCTGGCCAGGTTCATTCATTCATTCACACATTTTTTTCATTAATTCACTCAGCACATATTTACTACCATGAGCCCTCACAGTGCCTCTTAGTGGGCTACAAATAGACTAGAACAGGACCTGAGGAGGTCACGATTTAGTCCTGGAAGAGATAGGCACACAAATCAGCCATGTCGGAACTGCTTGGTGAGCATAGGTAAAGCATGAAATAGAGTGTTCCCAGAGGAGCAGAGGGTAACTTCCCCGGGTGGTTGATGAAGTGGCATAGGGGTGGCGTAAGCCCCGTCAGGACTTATTAGTTGGTCCCGTGTACAATGCTTCTTTCTTCAGCCCACTGAGTCTCATCTCCCTTTCCCTAGAGAGTCTGCGGAGGCTGTGGACTCAGAAGTTGTACTGCTTGGGCTCCTCTCAGTTCTGATGCCTACAGTGGGTGAATATGACCCAGTGCAATGTTAACCAACCCTGAGCCTCAGTTTTCTTATCTGTAATATGGGGATTATCACAGAACCTACCTCACAGGGCTGTGGTAAGGGCTACACTAGCCGATGCGTGTGAGGTTTCCAGAATGGTGCCTGGCGCACAGAATGTGCTCAACTATAGACATGCCAGCCACCATTGCTGTTTGCTCTGAGGCCTTAGTCCATGAATTCTTGTGGCTTCTCTCCTGCTGTGGACTTCTCGGTTCTCTAGAGACCTCTTGTGAGGTTTGGCTCCATGAGGAGGCAGGCAAACGGCAGGTGAGCTATTGTTGAGAGTTCCAGAATACTGCTGAGAGCTGGCCTCGGGGGCCAGCGAGAGGAAGGCAAAGGCAGGGCCTTAACAAATACCTTCCAGAAGGCCCCCTCAGAGATGGGGCGGGAGCCTGGGTTGGGCACCTTGGGGAGCAGAGAGCAGGAGGGACAGCGCGAGGGGAAAATAGAACACCTTCCCGTGAATGCCACCTTGGATCCCTGCGCTCTGTGGGGAGGAAGACGCACTCGCATGTGGGTGTAACACATGCTGTACTCCGTGGGTCGTGTTTTCCTGCTTTAAAATGGGAAATGTGAGTTATTTATTTGTAGCACATGCATGGTGAGATGCTCATGAACCAGCCTGGGGATGTTCTCCAAGTAAACAAACCCACTTTCTGGAGAGGCGGTTTCTTTTTACAGCCCCAGAGATAAAGTAGCCCCAGAAAGCTCACCACTGCCAGTTTCTAGCACCTTGATGTCCCTTCCTGGCTCCGAGAGGCCCATCTCTGCCATCCTCCCCCACCCCTGCCTGCAGTGTCAGCCCTCCCACTGAGTACCACCCAGCTTGCCTTTTTGTGTCAGTTCATACTGTAGCTGTTTCAAGTCAGAGGTGGATGGGGTTGCCAAGTGGAAGAGGTTGTGGCCATGAGGAAAAGGACTTGGGGTCACTGTCTGATAGGATGACCCATTAGGGTTGATTTTGTTTCGTAGCCTTGGTTTAAACACGAGCTCTGTGTGGTTCTTAATACACCATCGGCCCTCTCTGATCCTAGTTTCTTCATCCATAATGATAGGATTGATCAGAATGTAAAGGCAGAGTCCTAAATGTAACCGTCCAGGCCTCATGATTGGCCCTTGTCACTATGCTCACCTTACCTCTTGCTTGCTCCCCTGGTTTACTTGGTCCAGCTGCACTGGCATCTCTGTTCCCCTATAGATCCCAAATGCTCCTGCCTCAGGACCTTTGCACTGACTCTTCTCTCTCTCTCTCTCTCTCTCTCTCTGAAATGCTCTGTCCCTACCTAGCTGCATGTTTCATTTTCTCACCTCCTTCTGAAAGGAGATGAGAATTTTTTTTTTTTTTTACTGAAAATTGCCTTTGAGTGAGGCCTGCCTTTGACCCCCAATTTACAATTGTGTATCTCTCCTCACATTCACCTTCATTTCCCTGCTTTCGTTTTCCTCAGGAACCCTCTTGCATATTACCCATTTTAGTACTGCCTGTTACTTATTGGCTGTCCCTCCCATGGGCCTGCAGGCTCCACGAGGACAGAGCATTGGTCCATTTTGTTTCCAGCTCCCACATGGTGCAGCCTGTGGTGGGGAGTGTGACAGAGATGGGGAAACTCAGCAAAGCAAGGTGGTGGAGACACTTTGGGATCGCAAGCTTTCTGGTTCTTTTTCTCCTGAACTGTGAGAAGAAACGGCCTCCCCAGAAAGCAGTTTGTTTACTTGGAAAACAAAATCTGCATGCTGATTCTGCTCGGTGCCTAATAGATACTTGCTGAAGGAAAGAATGCAAGGCCAAGCCCGGGGCCGCATGGCCTGGACTGCTCCTCTTATCAGCTCTGTGAACCTGAGCCAGCTCCTTAGACTCAGTGACTTCAGTTTCCTTCCTTATCAAAAGGGGGTAAATGTGTAACTACCTTGTGGGGTTGTTGGGAGCTGTCCACGCAAGGCTGAAGAAAGCCTGCATCTTGGAGGTGCTCAGCAGGTTAGCTATTATTTTGAAAAGTACTTTCAGTTCTCATATTCTACTTACGGACAGAGGGTTAAGGATCTTGGGTTGAGCCCTCAAGAAATGACTCCCATAGGCACTAATATGGTTCGCGCATCCTGCCTCTGATGCTGCCTGAGAGGAGGGTGGGGGCTGCTGGGCAGATTGTAGGGGGCGCAACTTCATCCAGTGCTTTCATGTTGCTAAAGTCTTAGGAGACTGGACAGCGGGGCAGAGGAGAATTCTAAATTGACCCCTGGTTAGGAAATTCAGATGCCCTGGGTTCAGTACCCGGAGGGAGCTTGGGATGAAGGGACCTGGCTCTGGGCCCTGAAGCAAGCTGGGTGCCAATCTTGAGGGTGGATGCAGGCAGCCTCTGGTCTTCTCTCCGCTCCAGATCTTGCTTAGTCTTGGCCCAGGATCTTACCTATTCAGATCCTCCCTGGCATCGCCACCAGTCTGGGGGTCACTGGCTTTTAGCCAGTATTCTAGGGAATCTGCTTACCCAGGACATCTAAGCACGCTTCAGCTCAGGTCCTTACAGAGCTCAGAGGAAGACCCCGAAGGTCCCATTGGTAGGGACAGTTACTCTCACCCTGCCCACCACATTCCCCGCAATAGACTAGTCAAATCAAGGTGACCTTGGAGCTGAGTCTTGAAGGGTTCAGAAAGCTGAGGAAGTCTTGGAAAGAGAAAGCCTTTCTTGTTTGGGCATAGTCATCAAATAGGAAGAGTAAGTTTGGGCTTCTGTTTGCCCCTTGGTCTTAGAGACAGCATGTACTTCTAAGGGCGAGAGTTCCTGAGAGTCTCCATGCCTTTCCTTCAGAAATAACGGATGCTTAGAAGGGAGCCCCAATTGTCTGACCCCTGCTGGCCCTCCCACTTGCTTGTTTATGGAGAAGTAGAAGAGAAGAGGCAGCCAAGACCTACCTGGTGCTTCAGGGAAGCTTCCAGGATGATTTTGCTCCCAACATGAAGCCCTGAGGACAGGATGCCTGAAAATGGGAGAGAAAGGTATTTTTATTCTTTTGCCTTGGTGCTGTTGTGATGGCTCCTTGTGTTTATGCTGTGGGTAACTTTTGGTGCCAGCTGATGTTTGCCTGACTCTTATCCCAGCCAAACCATCCAAGCTGGGAAGAGATGGGGAAGCCAGTTATATAAGACTGGTAATTCTGGGGTGGATTAGCCCTGGGATTCACAGGGTCTGGCTCAGCGCCCGGCAAGGCCTGGGATGGGCCTACCTCAGTCAGCTTGGCTGCCATGAGAGATAGTGTAGGCTGGGAGTCCTGGCCCCCGTGCATTGGCACAGACCGCCGTGTGGCAGAGTGGCACAGTGGTCCCTCACTAGACTTTAGAGCTGGTCAGCCCCGCTCGATGCTGGCTGCTTGTGGGACCTCTGGACAGCCTTGGACTCACTCTGCTGCTCGGGCAGCTCATCTGTAAAATGGGGATGATGGTAATGATGCTTATCGTAGGAGGTTTTTGTGGAGATTCAGTGGGCCATTCCACGAACATACATGGCACCAGGCATCTGTTTAGAGAGTAACTCAGGAAATGTTGGTGTTGATGAGTAGAGAGGTGGGCAGTGAATGGATAGTGGTCGTGCCGTGAGAGGCCAGCTGTGGAGGAGGACCACACTGAGTGTTGCAGGAATGCGGAGGCAGCACACAGCCTGTGTCTGCGAGGCAGAGAGAAAGGGAGCCACAACTCGAGTCCAAGCGTGGGCGCACTGGTCATCCCTGGTGTCGCCTTTGACAACACGTCTGCTGCTCCCTGGCCCCAAGGGAATCCTTTAGTGGCAGAGGCTGTGAGGGCCATCCACCAGTGCCTTTCTTGAGTGAGATCACAGGGCCATGGGCCTTTAATGCACCCTCCCTGCCCAGCCAGGATGGGGAGGCAGCAGCTGCGAGGGTCACCTGCACCTGGCATCCTGCACATCCAGACCCAGGGGACATTCTTCCTTCTGTTTGACCTGCATGTCCTGAGCCCCTGGGCCCAACACTGTTCCCCCAGTTTATTGGAATTCCTTACCTGCTGACTCCATCCCTGGCCCACCCTCCCCACCTCTGCACCCTCACAAAACTTATAAATGCCTAGAAAGAAGACATGACTACATACAAGGTTGTTTTTTTTTTTTTTTTTTTAATAGGGGGCACATTGACTTTTTGAGCAGAGAAATTCTTTCTGGTGCTGACTGTCATGAGCACTGAAGGACTTAGCACCCCTGCTCCCAGCCGGCATCACTGGCATTGTCCCCACCCTCTTCCAGATGTCCTCGGGGGCTGGCAACTACCCCATTGAGACCTGCTAGAGCTGAGGTGGCATGGATGTTTGCTTCTCCTCTTGTGGGTTTCTTTGCTGACTCTGCTTTCTCTTTGGGGTTGGCTGACCCCCCTCCTGACACTTTGCTCCTCATTGCCTGGTGGCAGTGAGGTCCTACAGTGCTGGCGGGGGTGGGTAGGCAGTCCTGGGGAGAAGCACAGCTGTGGCAGCGGAGTGAATGCAGACGGAATGAAAGTGGGCAAGGACAGGTGGCCCGTGGCACGGGGTGTTCCTGGAGGGGCGTCTGGCTCTGATTCTCTTGCAGACCCTGCTTGTCAGCTTGTCTGTGGTGAGAGGAGGTCAGGGAGGAGGGCACTGTGTCTCTGGAAGTGAAGCTCTGAGCAGGGGTCTGGCATTCCCGGAGGCAACAGGGATTCTGTAGGAGTGCTCTCCAGGTCTCAGTTTTGTGGGGGAAGGCATCTCCCGGGAAGGGGCGACAGGACCAGCGGTGACCAGCTTGGGGCTGGGGTGGGGAGGCACAGGAACTGCCAATTGCCACAGACTCAGGCTGCAGAAACATCTGCCTTACTCACCCCTGCAGCCAGCGTTCTGGACAAATAAAGTGATGAATAACTGATTGTCGTGAGCTCTAGAACACCCACACTCAGTAAACTACAGAGATGAAAATCTGGGGTCTCCATGGGGCTGGCTCTACCCTGGTATAACAAGCCTGGAAGGTTCAGGAACCTTGGGAGGGAGCCCGATGAATTCAGAATGCCACACCACTCTTCCTTCTGACCTGTTTTCCTGCCTCGCTTTCGCCCTCCCTACCATTTCCTAGCTATTCTGTTCCCATCCCTCTTCCTTTCTGGGGAAGTGCTGTTTGAGACACTTAGGAGCCCTCTGAGTCTCTTCCCCTTTCCTGCTGCCTCCAGGTAAGGAGTGGGGCTGAGTGAGTGGAAAAGCCCTTTCTTGATACAAAATGTCACTAGTGACTGAGCTTTTCTTTAATGGTGAATATCTGTATTCTCTATTATGAGACAGCCCCACGTTCAGATGTCTGGGAGAGGTCACACCGAACACAAATACACATTAAGGTGTAAATGACTGATGTGAAGTTGTCCTTCGAGTGTGAGGGTGCGCTCAGAGCAGGGGCTGGGAGAGCATGAGGTGTGGCTGGAACCGCGCAGGAGTAAGGTACAGGGGTGTGGCTGGAAGGGTTCCATGCAGGAGTAAGTACAGGGGTGTGGCTGGAAGGGTACCACGCAGGAGTAAGGTACAGGGGTGTGGCTGGAAGGGTACCACCCAGGAGTAAGGTACAGGGGTGTGGCTGGAAGGGTACCATGCAGGAGTAAGTACAGGGGTGTGGCTGGAAGGGTACCATGCAGGAGTAAGGTACAGAGGTGTGGCTGGAAGGGTACCACATAGGAGTAAGTACAGGGGTGTGGCTGGAAGGGTACCACGCAGGAATAAAGTATAGGGGTGTGGCTGGAAGGGTACCACGCAGGAGTAAGTACAGGGGTGTGGCTGGAAGGGTACCATGCAGGAGTAAGGTACAGGGGTGTGGCTGGAAGGGTGCCACACAGGAGTAAGTACAGGAGGAGAAGCCCTTCTGGACTCTCCTGGGCCAGTGGTTTCAAACTGAAAGGTGGTAATTTCAGCGTATCAAAGCTTTGGCTCACTGGTAGCTCTGAATCTACCGTGCGTCTGGAGAGAGTGGTGGGGAGCTTAGCGCTAGAGGTCTAGCTTTGGAGCCTGTCTGTCCTGGTTCCAATCTTGGTTCCCACGTCCTAGCTGTGTGCCCTCAGATAAGTTCTAAGCCTGAGATTCTTCGTCTGTACCATGGAGATAGTAGTAATACTGTCCTCATAGGGTCATCCTAAGGGTTTGATGACATAAGGCGTGCACTTCGCTTTGCAGAGTGCCTGGCACATCATGGTTCAAAACATGAGTCACCATCCTCATCGTCACCGTCATCATCGCCATCCTCATCATCACCCTCATCCATAGCTTTGGGAGAGGAATGTGGAGCAAAAGTAGGAGGCATCTGCGTACCTGAACCATCAGCCATAGCAGTGCCAGGTTTAGCAAATAAAAATATAAGCACATTTACTCATTATTTATCTGAAATCCACATTCCACTGAATGTCCTGTATTTTATCTGGGAAGCCTCATCAATCAAGCCTCTCAGAAGCCAGGTCTAGATCTCCTCCCCCAGCTTGATCCTAACTAGGATGGCCACGAGGGGAGGGGTCGGGGAGGAGCGGGGGATGGGGAGGAGGCGGGGGCAGGAGGGGTGGCTGGGGTGAGTGGCTGTGTGCGTGGGGGGGACTCAGCAGAGCTGCGTGCTCCGTGGATGCGGAGGGCGTTGTGAATCAGAGCGCGTAGACGCCGGCACCTGCCAGCAGGCCGTGGGCACGGAGACTAGCAGCCCGAGGGGAGGTGCTCCACGCCGGTTCCCAGTGGCAGCGGCACAGCAGTGGGGACCGCTTCTGTTTTCTTCTTGAGAGAAGCAGCCAGCGGAGCTCTGCGTTTTCTCACCCTGGTGGGTGTGTAGGGCACCTCCCTCCAGTTTTCTCCAGTTCCTGCTCATTTCCTTCTTCTCTGTCCTCCTGTCCTCCCCCCCCATCTCTTCCTCTCTACCTGCCTCCCCCTCCCCCCCACACCAGCCTTTTTGAGAGAGCTGGTGTGGGAGGGATTCTGACGCATTCCTGGTTACCTGCTGTTCCAAGCCCACAGGCTTCTGCCCCTCCACGTGCTGAGTCCAGGACCCTCCCTTGGCAGCATGGCCGGAGCCGCCAGCAGCAAGGGAACATCCGAGGGCAGGTTCTGTGTGACCTGGGGGAGATGAGCTGCTTCCACGCCCCTCCAGGTGCACAAGCCTGCCGGGGAAGCGAGGATGTGATGTGCATAGGTGCCATTGTTTTTAGTACAGCTGGGGGTGTCCTTTCATTGGGTTAACATTCTGTTGTTCCATCTATTTTGGGGGCTCTAAACTCTGGCGCCCATTCTTTTTGCCTTGGCGTAAAAGGCCCTTCATGTCTTATCCATTTAATTTTTTACTTTTTTTTTGGTCTAAATTTTTTCTTGCTGTTTCTCCCATCACTCCTCCTCCCACATGAAGTCCCAGGTAAATGGAAGCGCTTTTCATTCTGAGAAAGCTCTGTGCCCCTCATACTTTCAGGCCTTTGTGCATTGTATTTCTTCTGTCTTTGCAAGATCTACTCATCCTTCAAAATTTGGCTCAGATACCTCCTCTTCTGAGAAGTCCTCTTGACCAGCCCCTGGCAGGCTTGACCTTCAGGGCTCTTTCTCCTATAGTCAGCTTTGTCCGTAGTGCCAATGAAGCCCTTGTTGAAATTGCCTTGTGAAATTGTGATTGTTTGTTTGTATATCTGCCTCTTTATCCCCATTGGCAGTTCCTCGAATCATGTCTTTTAATTATCCCTGCCGCAGGGCCTTTGCATGTGCTATTGGATTTTCATGGAACACCATCATCCTGTCACTATTCATGAAATAGGCCCCGTATCAACCCTCAGATCTCAGCTTAGATGTCACCTTGTCAGAGATGCCTGCCCTGACTCACCTTACCCCTAGATGATTATTTATTACAATACCCTGTTTTCTCTTACAATAGTTTATTAGTACTTGAAATTTATTTCTATTTTGTCCGTCTTCACCACTGGAGGATGGCACCAATGAAGGCAAGCCCCTGTTGGGTGGTTCACCATCGTGTCCCCATGTCTGGGCCCAGAGCCATTTGTGGATAAGCTGGAGAGAGGCATTTGTGGAGAGAGGCATGTGCAGCAGAAACACTGAAGGCCAGGAGAAAAGGAATTCCAGATCAGGATTCCCTAGAGGTGGTTAACAGAGAAGGGATGTGGGGCTGATTTCTCTGTAACTGTACCTTCCCATCTTGTCTGATCGGAGCACACACCTCCAGTGTGTACCATTGTCATTTCTTTCCCTTTGTACCTTTTAGTTTTAATACGTTTCCTTGGAATTCTTCCATTTGGTTACTGTCTAACCAACAGGAACATCCTTGTTCTGCAAATATGTAAGGTGTTTGATGAACAGCGGCTAGAGTGCCTGGGTCAGCTCTGGGATTTGTACACCAAAGGGCTGGAGTGTCCTTTGTCCCTTGCCTGCAGGTGGGAGATTCCCTTCTAAATGTGGGAGCCCTCAAAAAGGCCCGTTCTTGGTGGTGAAGCCCTTCTCTGGACCCTGGAACCCCTCCAGGTAAGGGGATCGGGTGTGGATTTGAGGATCCGAGCATTGACTCAGAAGTCTAGTCCCTGGAGCCCCTGCTAAGAGGGTAGGCCAGCCACCTGGGAAAGGGCCCTGAGAGATTATCCGCTCAGAGCCCCATGCCTTTTTACAGGGGGAAACCATGGCTCACAGAGAAGAAGTACTTTGCCCAGAGTCACAGGGTTGAAGCAGGACCAGAACCCAGGTTTTGTGTCACCTCCTCTGGGCGCCTCACCCTCATCTAGCGAGACCCTCATGTGATGCAGGATGTTAGTTCAGAGGTGCACACTTCAGTGCCGCAGGACGCTTTATGTTTATTTTCATTGTACAAAACTAAACCTTTTCTTCTTCCACATTCCTCCTCTCCCTCCTCTTCAGCAGCATGAGAACACTGAGCAGATGAAGGCAAAGTCTTGGGTTCGAGCGTAGTGGGTAGGCAACAGGTGTTTCCTAGTGATCCACGATCCAAACGAGTACCGTGGAGCCCTGGCTGCTCCTCTTCGGACCAGACAGACTGTATGGAGGGCCCCCCTCTGTCAGCAACCATCTGATGGTTTCCTTATGGAAGAGAGCAGCTACGTGTGTTCAGAGCACTTTGGTTTTCAGGTACAGATTACAAAAGGCTGTTTCTATGTAGTTAACCTTTTGGGGGGGGTCTGCTAGAAGACTCTTCTGCAGGCTGTTTTGGTTCAGGTGTGTGATTGCAGCTGGCTCTGACCCCTGCATCGTTCCAGGACACTGTCCAGGGGACCGGCCTGGCCAGAAGCCTGTGGGCAGCTTGCCTGCAGGGCTGTTGCCCTCCTGACATGCAGTGAGGGATGGGGAAGGAAGGATTCCATGGCAACAAGGCTGGAGAGCCCTAGCGCCATGGTGTCATGGCAACCAAATAGAGGAATTCTATCCACATAGTGACAGGGGGACCCCTGGACCTATCAGACTCAGCTGGCCCACTGCATTAGCAACCAGGCTGTGGCCTCCTATGATGAGAGTTGGGTGGGAGGAGGGTGCGAAGGTTGGAAGAAGTTGTTTTGTGTGTGGGTTTAGAAAACTAAAAAAAAAAAAAAAAAAAAATTATTAAGAGAAACAAATAAAGAAGGCTCTGTGGGATAAGTACCAATAAAAGAGAAAGGAATCAGGCCTGGCTTTGTATTGCATACCCTAGGAAATGTGTGTTGGTTCATCTCCCTCCTCGCTTGGGGCATTGAGTTTTCCCCGTTTCATGCCTGGTCTGGAACATTTTACCTTGGAGACAACACTCATTGCTGGTTTTCCTCCTCTGTCTCCTAACATTGTTCTCTGTTCCTTTTGTTTACTCAAGACATGGCAGGAGGTGTTACAGTAGCAGTCATTGGCTGTTCTGTCCCTCACCGTATATGTCTGCACTGTATGGCCTGTGATGTTTCAATGTGTGTCTGTTTTGGCTAACTAAATGGACTGTGGTACTTGATCCCTTACCCCATTGTCTGGTTTTTACTGGGCAGCGTGGACACATGCAGATCTTTGTGAGTTGACCAGGACCCAGTTTGGGGTCAGGTGATTGGGTACAGGCTTTAATGTAAAAGGTATCTTTTAGGGGCGCCTGGGTGGCTCAGTCGGTTAAGTGTCCGACTTTGGCTCAGGTCGTGATCTCGCGGTTTGTGAGTTCGAGCCCCGCGTCGGGCTCTGTGCTAACAGCTTGGCGCCTGGAGCCTGCTTCGGATTCTGTGTCTCCCTGTCTCTCTGCCCCTTCCCTGCTTGTGCTCTGTCTCTCTCTGTCTCTCAATAATAAAATAAACATTAAAAAAAAATTGAAAGGTGTCTTTTAGCAGCCTTGCAGTCTTTCTGAGATGGGACTGTCTCAGCATGGATCTGAGCCTTCATTCTTCTTTCTCATCAGTTGTGGAAGGGTAGGGAGAATGGAAGATATGGGAAGCCCTGGGGAGAAAAAACAGAGGGAAGCATGGACTATAGCAGGGAGGTCTGTGCCTATATCAGCAGAGAAAAGAAATGTGGTCTTTGACTTTCCAGCCGTAAGTTTGGATTATAGGCACCTCAGTGGTCAAGATGCAAAGTGTCTTTGAGGCCTTTGGGCATGATGGATCCGGTTTTCTGCGTATACACAATGAGATCCTGTAAAGTTAGGCCATGGCTTACACTTCTCTATCCCCCATGCCATCTGCACAGGGATGGGCCCCCATATTTGGATGCCTTGTATTTGTTGAATGATACTGTTCTTGTCCTTGTCAAGCTTACACTCTACCTAAGAAAATGGGGCATCTCTCCATGGATTACTTACTCCCAGGGACATTAATAGACTACATGTTTTCCAGTGTAAAATAAGGATTTGCTGGCTACTGCATGAATGAATGTTTGGAACATATGGGGGCAGGCATTAGAGATTTGGAGATTGGGGAAGTTAAGAAAAAAGAAAGAGATCGTGAAAACCAACCCTGGTGCTCTAGGCTGTGAAGAAAAGCATGCCTGTATCCTAGGGGACCTCAAACTTCAGTTGGGTCAGATTCATCTAGAAATCTGTTTAAATATGCAGCTTCTAGGGCCCTGCTTCAAAGATTCTGGCTCAGGAGTCCTGGGAATGCATTTTAAACGAGCTACCTAGGTGACTCTGCTGGAGGTCAGCTGGGGACCACACACTTAGAAACACTTAGAAACAAGGGCACTCCTCATACAGCAAAGCCTCTGTGAGCCACATGAGCTTCAAGACTTGCTCTTCTTAGGGGATTCACAGATAAGTTTAATAACAGAAAGATAGCATCTGTGGGACTGGCAGATCTGGGAGCCTTGCCTTCTCTGGTAGAGGAGAAAGCGCCACTGTCGTCTTTATGTTTAATTGGTGAAGCCAGGAGGTAACGGCAGGTGGCTGAGCTCCAGTGTGTGGATTGGGAAGCCCTCGCTGGGTGTGTGAGCCTCACAGGCGGGGAGGGTGAGCGCCTGTCGTTTCACAGGGGCCACACTGTGGGAGCTGTGAAATGCAGGACAGGATAGGGAATTTCGGGGGAGGATTTGCTGTTTTAGGGGTTGTCTCTAAATAGGGAAGGAAAACCATTTATAAGTCAACCTACTTCACAGAAGGTTCAGAAAAACCCAACCCATCTACCACACTTTCATTCATTCTGACTTTTCCTGCTGCAGTTGGGTTATTGGGAGGGTGCTGACGATTATATTAACCACCCCGATAGTAATAATCAAGAGCTTACACTTACTAAATGCTTTCTGTACATGCACAGTGGTAAGCACTTAATGTTCATCATCTCATTTAATCTTCACATTGACCCTGGGAGGTCTGTGCTTTTTCACTTCCCACTTAACACTAGAGGAAACTGAGGCTTCCAGAATAGCGATTTACAGCTGGTGATGGATGGATCTGAGGTTTGATTACAGTCCCTTTGTTGGAAGCATTATGCATGGAGACTGATTCAGCTTCCTTCTCTCCTCTCTTATTATCTTCTCCCGTGAGCCAAAATGTGCGTTCTCCTCCACCCAGTTTATCCTGTATAGCTTCTAGTCTTACTATGGAACATGGATAGTGGAAATGGAGTGGAATAAATGGATCTTTTAAGCATGCATGTGAAGCAAAACCTTTCAGTAAACACACAGTGCAAATAGGATGAGCACAGGGTTCTGTGTAAGGTCCTTCATGGCAGAGGTGATCACAGAATAATGGGGCCTTGATTATCCATGTGGTTGTTAGCAAAGCCCTTCTTCTGTGTTTGTGACAGATCTCTTTGGCTTGATAGATTCCTTCTAGTGTCAGATTCAGGACTCCCCTCGCCTCTTTTGTCTTGGTGGGCAGATGGATATGCTTATCAGCATAAAGGTCCAAATTGCAAGTGTGAGGTCCAGTACCAAAAGCTACCCTTCTCTGAGTCAGGTGCCCTAAGTGGGTACTTGGTTTGGGGTGCAGCATGGCATTAGGGGAAGACTTTTGGAAGTAGATATTCAAATCCTGCCTCTCTGTTTACCTTGGGCTAATTTCCTTGTTCACCATGGTTATTACTAGTGAATGCGGTGGATGCAGGATGAGCCTTTCTTTTCCCCAGCTGCCGTGAGCGCCAGCCGCTGAGTCTTTCTCCAGGAATCACCCTCAGCCTAAGACAGCTGCCTCACCCAAGGTCACACCTATTCCCTGGGGGTAGCCTGTGTCCACATCAAAGGTATAATGGCTTGGCATCTTGACCTGAGGCCGGACAATTCCAGAACTCCTGTGGATGGGTAGAGGCCTCTGTTGTGGCTGCATCACCCCTCTGTCTTCCCAGAGGGGGAGACTTCATGTCCTTCTGCCCAGGCCCCAGGCTTCACTTCTCCTTGGCCACTTGCCTTGAGCCTCTCCCCTGAAAACACCCTCCCATATGCAAATCTCTGTTTCAGAGTTCTGGGTACCCAACCTAAGACACTTCTGTTTTGTGATCATTAAATGAGATCACTGATTCAAGTGCCTAGTGTAGCGCTTGAAAAGCAGTAGGACCTCTGTAAATGTCCCTTTCATGTTGTTAGCTTTAACATTTCATAAAATTTATAGCTATGAAATTTGAAGCCACTTTTCTGTATTTTGGAAAAATATTGAATATGCAGTCATGATCAGGGCTCAATAAATTTCAGTGAAAGTAGGAATTCTTTGGAGCTATGAAGGAAGCTTTCCTATTGATTCATGTCAAACTTCATTGTAAGAAATGTTTGGGACATTTGGATCAGCTCTGTGTAATGGAATATTATTGGGGTAATTTTTAAAAAACATTTTACTAGAAACCATATGTTCTCTGAAGGATCTTCCCAAAGATATCTTTGCTTTTAGGAAGATCTTAACCAAACTCAATCTTTTAGTGGGGAATTAATGAGGAAAGGAAGTGCTATAAATCCAGTAGGGGAAGTGGGAATGTGTTATCATCTGCATCTGCTCTTTCAATCCTCCAAATGTGCGTGTCTACGTGTGTATCTCTAAGAGAGTATTTGTGGTTTCTTATTTGCTGGAACATTAGGGAACTTAGCTGATGGTCATCAGTGGGAGTGGTTAGGATATTGGAGGCTCCATTGAGAGAAGAAGGTCTAGTATATCGTTTTGACATAACCTTTTGTAGGTGATCATAACAGAAGTAGAAATAAATGGAAAGAAATTCATGCATTACTGGAATGTGTAATGCCTCTCAACACAAATTTGGTGTCCTAGAAGTAACCACTATCATAAATTTAGCATATGTATTCCTCAGATTTTCTCTATATGTATGATTATATTCATATAGATTAATGATATATGTGTGTGCATATGTATGTGCATATATGTATGTGTGTGTGTATATATATTTTTTAATGAGGTTCCATCAAAAACTCTACTGTGTAACTTTTTTCCACATACTCTAATCGGACATCTTTCCAGATCTGCATATGTAAATCTCCTTCATTCTTTTTGATGTCTGTGCACAATACTCCATTGAGTGGCTGCACCCAAATTTATTTAAGACTACCATTGGTGGGGATCAAAGTTGTTTCCATATTTTCAATATAGTGAACCAAGCTGCAGTGAAAGATCCTTGTTCCTACATCCATTATACCATTTAAATAAATGACCCTCAGCTCACAGAGGGCTGGATGCACAATAGGCCCCGAATCAATAATTGTTGAATTGATTTCAAGGCTCAGTGCAGCTTGAGGAGAGATTAAAAGGCCTAGCTGTGCTTAGTACACAACCAGGCACTGAGTTTTCAGGAGACATTGACCATCAGGGATAGATTTGGACAAGAAAGAGTCTGGTGCACTGAAGTCTTTCTTGGTGAAAGTTTGTTTTGGTCTGATTGTCCAGGCCCTGGTCCTGCTAGACATTCGCTTTGATGTCACAAAGAACCTTTCCTGTATGGTGGGCTTTGCCTGTATCATGGCATTAGGATATCTGGTGTTTTCTTCCTTTACAGTTTGAGGGTACGGGCTTTGATCCGAGCACATATGCTGACGATCACACGGCTGTCACCCAAGCCAGTTTAAATGTTCACAGGTGTTCCAGGCTTTACAGATGAGAGGGCTGTTCAAAGGGAACAGGTGCATCACGTGGGTGCTGAGCCTCCAACATGTAAATACTCTTTGAAAATGATCCCCTATGAATAGTTAATTTTAAAATGCATCCAGAACACACTCTGTGACATAATAGTTGATCTATAGCCCCATTAATGCATCTAAGTGAAGGGTCTAGGTTTAGTGATGCCATTTAGCATATTCATAGTCCTGTCTGGGGTTTAATTATGTCAGCCAGGAGCCCAAGCAAGCCCAGTGCACCTGATGCTGCCTGCCCCCATTGTGCTTTAGCACAGGGCAACTTTTTAAGGTGTTTTGTACTGTATTAACCTCAAGTTCAGCAAAGGAGGTTTTCATGAAGGCCACTAATTGGAGCATCTCTCCAGGAAATCATGGGCCATGCCAACCCACTATGCAACACTATCATTTTGTCTGAACCCTCCCTCATTTCCTTTGCACAGCATTCTTGTGGATCAGGACAGATGCGGAACCTGAGAATCAGAGTTTACTGGCTTATGCAAGGTCCCATTGGATCAGTGATAGGAAACCTAGGACCAAGTTTCCTGTTTTGAAGTCCTTGGACTCCTGCAAATAACAACCATTTGGACATATCTAAGTTGTGTACATAGACCGTGTACATTGAAACACACTACTTGGAGCCCAAAATGAATTCCATGTGTTCAGATTCCTTGGTGAGAATTTCTAGGGTTTTAATTCGCTTTTGGTATTCAACAGCCCTCTTGCTGCCACTCTCATGGTTCAGTCTATTGCTGACTGTTCTCTTTAGCACAGGTGCATACACATGTGTATCAGCTCTCACAAATTAAATAGAAAGTCATTTAGGAGGAAAGAGGAGTGATTTCATTCTAAGGAGGCTTAATTAGACCCCTTACCAAACAAATGGCTGTTGAATGCTCACCCTGCATGACTCTGGCCTGGACACAGGGAAGGAAACCCAGCTGTGCAAAGAAGTGTTCCTATACTGAGGACCTTGCGATCCAGTTGAAGAGATGAGAAGATGATTAAGTGACACAGGGAAGCATGTAACCAGTTGCCCATCATGAGCCATGGAGTTCTCTCTTTCCCTAGGATTTTGGAGGACGTGGGGTCCCTGTGGGGTGCAGGAGTCAGGGAAGCAGCATGGGTCCCTTTAGTCTCCCAACAGAAAGGTCTTAGAGGCTACGTAACACTTAGATGAAGGGAATGGGATAACACTTAGATGAAAGGAATGGAGAAAGGAAGTGCATTCTAGGACCCTATGAGCTCCATGAATTTGAGGCTCAGTGAGGAAATGTCAGATACTCATAAGCAGAGGTGATGCCTCGCGTGGCTTTGGATCACGTTTGTTAGCTTCCAAGGCAACTTACAGAGTGCCTAAACCACTGATTTCTAGGACTTTTTTGGACAGAAAAGGCCCAAGGGTATATATGTAAAAGAATGAAGGCCTGGACCACCAAAATATTTTGCAGCTGATTACTCTGGGCTTTGGCTTTGGTGTCCCTGATTACTGGGTCATCACCCCTATGTCCCCAGTTTATCATTACCATCCTTGGATGTGTGGGCAGAGCTCAGGAAGGGACATCATGCTTGTGTAGGGAAGACTAGTCCTCAGGGCTCCTCCTCAAGAATATAAAACTAATCGTGCATATGGATCCCTGTTCTACCAAGTATATGCCAGGTAGCAAACAGGTACAAACTCTAGAGGAGAGAGTTAGCCCTAGGCTAGGATGCCTAGTTTTGTTTCAAGTAAGAGGTGGGAATTGGGCCCCTGGAGACAGGCTGGGATTGGATGGCTGGATATATGAATGGGATATGGGTGGGAAGACCATTCTGGGCCAAGAGAACCACCTGAACAAATCCTGGGGCAGCAATGTTCTGGTCTTTCTGGGAAAGAGCAAGCCAGTGTTTCTGGAGGGTAGGGTACTTGTGGGATCTTAGGAGGAGGAGAAAGTCACTGTAATATGGGAGTCTTTAATATCATTTTAAAAGATTTAAGAATTTGGGTACAAAGTATTAAAAGGTATAATCAGGAAAAATAGATAAAAAGATAACCAGGAAACTCTTGCTTGGCAAAACATAATAGGAGCTAACAGATTTTTAAAATATGCCAGATTTTAAAAGATGGATGATTTACAGTTACTCATTAGGATAATTGCATCTGGATGCAATGTGAGCTTTATTCTAGAAATAATATATTCCAAGATTCTTAGAAATTATTTTCTCACCCAGTGCTAAATAAAAATGTAATAAATAACCATTCAAGAGGCTGTTGACATATTGCAAACATAACATGTCACGGAACAGAACGGAGTCAGAGCACTGCCTAAGGCCATGCTTCAGATGAGTGAGTGCTTGGGCAGGTGCTGAGCTGTGATTTTAGGGGTGGGATGGGTTACCATGAGCCTCCCACATTCTGTCGACCACTCCGTGAAGCTAAATGAGATGGCTTGAGATGTGCATTCACTGTACTGGTAAGGAAGCTTTGGGTGGCAAGTGACAGAAGCTAAACTCAAACTGGTTTAAGCCCAAATGTTTAACCAAACTAAAAAATTAACCAAAACTCAATTAAGATATCTGGAGTGGATGTAGCTTCAGTTGTGGCAGGACCTAGAGGCTCAGTGTGGTTAAGAGTCTGTCTTTTTCTCTCCTGCTTCCAACTCTACTTTCCCCCTGGTCAGCTTCCTTTTCAAGCAGGCACTCTCCATGTGGTGGGTAAGATGGCCATTCAGAGCTTGCACTGATGACAAGAGAGTCAGTCTCTCTTCTCCTTTCCCTCCTCATCCTCCTCTCCCTTTCATTATTTTTCTTTCCGAAAAAGTTGTTCCTACTTGATTCCTGTGTTCACCCCAACACTGGGCTAATTACCGGTCAGCTTGAGGAGACAGCACTCTCTGATTGAGAGCACTGCTCAGCAGGATAAAATGGAGGGGATAAAATGAAGAAGCAGTTTCCCAAAGGTGTGGGTATAGACCAGATCAGAGAGAGAGTGAGAGAGAGAGCGGCTCGGATCAGGGTGATACCAGCTGATGCTTGCTGTCATGGGGTGGGGCCCTGTGGTCCTACGGCCTTAGATGCTCTCTGATCCACACCATCAGCCCCATACCTGGAACAAAAGCCCGGACTTTTCTTAGCCTGAACTGCAGTGAAGGATGTGGGTATCAGAGGCAGGGACCCATTGGATCACATAGTCAACTGCAATCCAAGCTTTTTTGCTGTAAAGTGACTAAACTTTACTTTAAATTTCCACCTGAAATTGTAGAAAAAGCTACTCATACTGATAGAAAGTAATAATTGCTTAGAGGATGAAGATTTGAAGGTTTTCTCTTAGAGATTACCAAAATTTAATCTATGAAGAGTTTTCCATCGTGTGTTGCCATATTTGGAAGAAGGCTTTGTAGTAGATGAGTTAATAGGTCATTTGCTTGTGACACCCTGGTTTTGTTCTCCTGTGTCATGTTTATATTTACTGAGCCCCACCTCCCTGGAGAACAGTCTGAGCTTGGAGAATGTACATGTAATGTTTAGCCTGTCCCTGTGAGGGGCTCTTAAAAAGCTCACAGCAAATGCTGTTTTGTGCATCCTTTTCACATCACTGGTTTGGAGGAGGGAGATAAGGGGTAGGAGATGGATATGATTTTCTCCATTTGGTTAGGAAAGTAAAACATAGGGAGGGTTAAGAAATTTGCAAGGGAATATTAGTGGCAAAGCCTAAAGATAGAACATGGCACTCCTCATTTGAAATCCGTTTTCCTAACAATCGGGTGCTGTCTTTTCTGATTTCAATATGCTGTTTCCTTTCAAAAGAGTAGCACCTTGAGCATTCAGTTTCACGGGAGAGTCCTTTCAGATCCATTGGTGAGCCCAAAAGATAATAGCCAAGAAATCATTTAATGAGATCTGGACCATTTTATAAGGCATGCTGAGTTTCCATTTATTTGTAGCGCTGCATTCAATATGCACTTCTCTGAATTTTCTTTTAAAATAAAGTGAAAAAAAGTTTGTTTTCTGTAGTTTTTCTAATGATTGCTAATTCTAAATGCACTGGTAATGAAGGGAGTGGATATCTAGTTCAAAAGTTCAGGCAAGAGTAGATGTTATTGACAACAGGCTTCTAAGCAGGTATCAAATGCTGAAGTAATTGGTTTGTGAGATGTATATATATATATATATATATATATATATTATGATTTTAATTTTTTTTTGTATTGGGTGGAAAACGATCTTTCCCACCTCATTGAACATCAGTAGTACTTTGTTTCATTTCCGCTGCTGCTACCCTTGTTGTTGTTAAGTGAGCTGAGTGACTCTAATATGCCAGGAGTTGGCAAACTCTTTTTGTAAAGGGACATAGGGTGCTTTTGTGGGCCGTAGGGTGAATTACTCGATTCTGCTGTTATAGTGTAAAGCTGCCATGTGCAAATATGTACATGGACGGGTGAACCTATGCTCTAATAAACCTTTATTTACAAGAACAGATGGAGGGCCAGATTTGGCCCATGGACAGTAGTTTGTAGACCATTGGTGTGCATGGTCTGCTGGAGTCTACGTGGGTTCCTCTACCTGAGCACACCTGAAGCACAACTGTGTTTTCACAGTGTTCCTGCAGTCTCCATCCTTCTCGCTTCCTGTTTCCTGCGCAAGTGTGTTATAGGATTCAATTTCAAGTGGTGTTTCCAAAAGCCCCTTTTCTAGTGGCTGCGTTTCCATCTTAAGGGCACTGGACCTTGGACTGGACTCAGGGGCCTGATCTTAGCTCTGCAGAAGCAAAGAAAAATCTTTCTGCTTAATGCTGGAGTTCGGATACATCCTCTAGCAAAATGACACTCAACAAATGTTGACGAGTCCCTAGGCTGAGTGACCCTGAGCAAACTACCTAACCTTAATGAGTTTATTGTCAACCGTAAGAATATCCACCTTTCTCTCCTCATGGGGCTGATGTAAGGATTACCCATTCATCCCATTTTTCTTTATTAAGCACCTACTTTCTGCTGTTGCTTTGGCTAGGCACTGGGGATGTACTGGTGAACAAAACACTTACCAAGGTTACCTTCAAGGGTTCAAATTAATATTAAAGGAGATAAAACTTCGAATTGATTGATAATACAAAGATTAAAATTTTCTGATCCTTTTAAACCAAAATTATGCCAAAGACCAAGGGAGATATTTGGTTCCTTATTTAGAAGGTGAACTGTAATGAAAGCCAGTGGGAGGGTAGTTAAGGTAGAATGATAAGGATTGGGGGTGAGGGCAGGGAGAAAATGAAAACAAAATGTGTTAGAGTGGCCTGATGGAGCTGCTTCCTACCAGAGTTCCCTTCTGAAAGAAATCAAAGAGATTTTTCAACTCCATCTGGGCTCTAAACCTAAGGAGATTACCATTAAAGTCAGCTAGTGGAGGGTAAAAATAAGAGTGTAGGAGGATTCATTTTGAAACGTTGTCAGCAACCAGCTGGAAAAAAATAGCAGTTACTGTGATTACTAGGAAATTTCTTGGAAGGTGTAGAGGTGTTTATCAGGTAATCTAATCTGTCACCCATTTCAGTGGCATTCGGGTGGTTGGATAAGCATTTCAGTTTAGAAGGAAATAGCACCAAACAAGAACATGGTTATTTTCAACTCTGGGTCATCTTGGGCAGCATGGATTTCTTGTCAATCAGATCTGATATAGCCTGTTCCAGTTCACTGTTGTGAGATTTTCTGAGAAATAACTTTGGGCCCTGCATGGGGTTGGAAAATGGGGGTGGGGTAGAGATGGGGGTAGGTACCAAAGCACAGGCAGACCCTGGTTTTAGCCTTCTGAGGATCTGCTTTCTGGAGAGTGTGTGCGAAGAGGCTATGGAAAGCGTGATGGGCCACCTTCCACCTAAAGCAGCAAGGAAGTATGTCTCATGAGCGCCGATCTCAGCATGGTATCTGGCAAACCACGGGTGTGCAAATCATTGTGGAAAGAATGCCACCGTATGTTTGGTGTTCAGTCACAGCAACTCATTTGGAGACTCACAGATGCACCTTGTGCCTTTATAGTCGTGGCTCTGTGTGCTTGGAATACCCTTCACCCCAACTTTGCCATGCTAGCTCGTTCTTCTTCTTCAAGACTCTGTGCACATTTCTTCTCCCTGAAGGTTTCTTTTCTCTTTCCCTTTCCCGCCTCCTCCACCACAAGCCTGGTTCAGATATTCTTCCTTACCCCCTCTGCCTCTATCTTCCCATTCCACGTGCCTCTGTTACAGCCTGTGACTCACTGGATTGTGGTTGTTAGTATCTTACAGTGGAGACCAGTTACTGGTACTTGAAAAATGTGTGTGAAATTTGCAGAGTCGTTAAAAAAGTACACACAGAGCCTGAACATATTATTTTAACGTAACACCGAGAGATGTATGTTTATTTACCCATTTTTTATTTTTTTAAATGTTTATTTTTGAGAGAGAGAGAGAGAGAGAGAGAGAGAGAGTGCAAGTGGGGGAGGGGCAGAGAGGGGGACACAGGATCCAAAGCAGGCTCTACACTGACAGCAGAGAGCCTGATGCAGGGTTTGAACTCATGAACTGTGAGATCATGACCTGAGCAGAAGTCAGATGCTTAACTGAGCCACGCAGGTGCCCCTGTTTACCCATTAAAAAAAATTAATGTTTATTTATTTTTGAGAGAGATGGAGACTGAGTGCAAGTGAGGGAGGGGCAGAGAGAGAGGGAGACACAGAATCCAAAGCAGGCTTCAGGCTCCGAGCGGTCAGCACAGAGCCTAAGGTGGTGCTTCAAACCCATGAACTGTGACATCATGACCTGAGCCGAAGTCGGATGCTCAACGACTGAGCCACCCACGCACAGTCTATATTTAAAATACAGACAGGCTCTAGGTCTTTTCTTTGCATGTTGGTCTACTGATTAGCCTTCTAGGTCTTGGGGCTTGTTTAAATAACACCTGTAACACATCATCTCTACTTTCCAGTTCCTGATTTTTTTTTTTTCATGGAGTAAGAAGACATTGGGAAAACAATTAAAAGATTCTGGGTCTTCCCTACACCCAGTATTTTATACTTTTCCTGTTCACAGCTAACTTAACCACATGTTTTAATGACTCACCTTTATCAGCTCTTTGCAAAACATTCAAGTAAGCTTTTATAGAAACATGGATTTTTTGTGTCTTCATCTTCTGTTGATTTACACACTGTTTAATTTAATTAACAAGTATGACAGCTATACATAGTTTGGAGAATAAATGCAATTAGCTGTCATTAACACATAATGCAGCTGGGGGGAGAAGTAATGCTTGGGTGTACGCGACTGGGGTAACATGTGACTCAGTTGGTAGGACTTGAGTGAGGTGGGCATCAGAAACAAGGAGAGAATCAGTTAATCCAGCAGGTCGGTTAAGCAAAGCTCTGTTTAGAGAGCATGTTCTTGATTGAGCTAGTTTGGTACCTGATCAAGCAGGTGTTCAATAATTTGTTAAATGGATACATGAACGATCCAGTAAGTGAAGGAGGGAATTTTTGGGGATACCACTTTTATAGGCCACTGGTATTTGAACTCATAATTGGCCATCTCTATCTTATAGGGAGTGCTGAACCCATATCAAAAGGCTAGAACTTTTCCCACTGTCTTTGAAATGAAGAGGTGAAGAGAAATTTCTCTCCAACAAACAAGGCACAGATTTTGGGGGGAGCCTGCAAGCTGGCTCCCCAAGCCCCTGCCCCACCTTTTAACACAACTGCTGTCTTGCTGATGAATTAAGTGTCTCCCATGGTCCCTGGATACTGTGTCTGCCCTTACTTCTTATTTCAGCCCCTTCTACTTTGGCTCTGAAACCTGTGAAATGTTCAGGGACTGGAGTTTCTAGAGAGATATACCACCAAAGGAAACCATTTGTATTAAAATTCTCTGTGTTGTAAACCCTTTTAATGAATCTGGTTTCACTGCAGCGTATGGAACATGAGCTGGCGAGGGAGGCTGTGTATACATCAGGGCCCCATTTCTGATATAGTCCCACTTCCCTGTGGATGTTTTACCTTACCTGTAAGGAGACACTGATAAGAAGGTTATGTATATGTGTGATACACCACACACACACACACACACACACACACACACACACACACACACACACCCCACATAAAATTATTTTCCCCCTAAACATGAAACAGGTAAGTCTGAGTACATGGAGGATTGGTATAGATATAGGGTCACCTCTTGAAAACCAAGGATCATGGAGAGACACAGACTGAAGCTTTTAGTGTGTGTGTGTGTGTGTGTGTGTGTGTAGTGGTTAAATTAATAGAAGCAAAATCTGTCTGAGTCATAGCATAGGTAGGACACTCTGTGGCTTATCCACAAAATGGAGTGGAATGAGTTAGATCCAAGAAGCAGAAAAATGTGGGGATGTGGTGGCTAAGGGTGTATCTCATAGTTTCAGAGAGTTCTGGGTTCAATCTCTAGCTCTCTGCTTGCTCGCTATGTGGCTAGGACATTTAGCTTATAGCTTTGCGTTTTAGTCTATCGAAAAGAGAATGATCGCTCTTCACAGAACCGGTGGGATGATTGGATTTTTGTATGGAAAGTAATTCACACAATGCCTGCTCCACAGTAAAACACTTAAAAATGTGATATTATTATAAAAATTAGTTGTATCTGGAGACAGGACAATTTTGTCCTGCTATCAGGGCACTTTTTTGGGCTACTTGGGATCAGGAGACCTTTAATGAACTAGACCCTCTATGATGAACACTGTGTAGTACAAAGTATAATCTAGACATTTTGAAGGTTGAAGGTCAAATAAATAGATTTCAAGATTGCATGATACAGATTTTCAATATAATAGGAGAGCTAATAATATCCATAGAGAAGGACAGAATTGCATTCAAAGAAAATATACAAATGAGTATCACTGATGAGCTGCCATCCCATGCCAGGGTCAAGATACCTTGGTCAGTTTGTTTCCTCTGCTTTTAATCTCTGATATTCTTAACTCAGGCAGGGGCTGAGAGCTGGCAAGAATGTATCTGCTTCATGTCTATTTCAGAAACCAGAATAGAATGCCTGTTGCTTCCCCTCCCCCTCCCCCAGTCCGATGCAAGCCTGTTCTTTATCCCTTATATCAGGAAAGATTCACCTATGACCATCTTGAGACCTAATGTCAGATACACTCGGGATGCAGTTCTTTTATTGCTGAGAAGATTGGGACTTTACACGTGAGAGAGGTTGAGATGAATGAGTTTCCATTGTATTTATAGAAACTCAGTGCAATATCTCCCAAGGTATAAATAGAACAATGGAGTGTTGACAAAGGAGCTGGTTTTCTGTAACTGTGGAAAACCTGCAATTATTCCTGGAACTATACTCATTGTTTATCTGCATCTGAATTTTAATAAACAGGGCTCTTGCTGCTTATTCATGAATTTTCAAATGGAAATATATCTCCCATTATTATCCCCTTCTTGTGAGTCAGGCCCCATCTTGCAAATTTGCAGCTGAGTAAATATATGGAACATTAGCAGCAATTAGATAATTGGTGCCCTGGATAAACCCACCCGCAGCTGTGAATGAATATGGACTGTACCAGTGTCACCTGGTGCGGCTTCCTGATGGCACTGCATGCCACCACAGCCTTGCAATTAAGTATAGACGTTTACCAGCCCGTGTCCTGGCCCTCCTTCCTCCTGAGAGACCCAAGGTAGCAAAATAAGGGAGGTTCCTCATTGTCCATGTGAATCACTGTACAATGAAAGAGTAGATGCTAGAGACTTAGTTAAAAAAAAAAAAAAGTAGGTTCATTTATCTTCGCTTGACTGTTTGGTAGATTGCTGGTGGTAACTTGTTTGCTGCATGCAGACAACAAAAATTCATGCTTGCGTTCTGGGTTGGGGAGAAAGGAAGTTGGGTTGTAACTCCTGTCTTTCTGTAAATCTCCCCAAACTTGAAGCTTTGAGCTGGTCATTTTTTCCCACCCCATCATTGTTTGGGACTCTGACATTGATTTGGGTTTCCTTTCAGCAGGTCATATTTTCCTGTCTCTTCCCTTGAGATTCTATTCCTCCTAGGCTGAACCAGATGCCTTTTAAAGCGCATTCTTTACTCCTGCCCCTCGGGCAATCACATAGCCCTTTTGAGGTAGCTAATCTTTTTAAAATTTTTAACGTAGTTTTAATTGCTAGCGACTCCAGGGACACAGTAACGTTACGAAAGGGAGAGTGGCAAGACGACTTCACCATCGCGTCTTATCACTCTGATGAGGCTCATTCCAGCCCAGTGGAGCTCACCCCCTCACCCTCCTCTGTCCTGCCTTGTCTCGTCTGCCGCCTCGCTTTTGCTTTGGGTTTGAGAGCAATGCTGTCTAGACCTCCAGTCTCTCATTCTTGTTCTGCAGGCTAGCACCTCCCACCCCCATGCTTTCCCAAGTCACTGCTTTCCTTGTGTATGCATACACCTTCTGCATGTTTAGAAGGAGGCGGCTGCTGTGGGATTTGGAGATAGCAGGGTAGTGGGGAGATTTGGGCTGGGTGTCTGGGCCTATGAATGAGTCACGTGGAATTCATTCATCTCCTGGGGATCATTCCAGGCTATCTCACTCTGTCCCAGCTTAGAACAGGAATGCCATATGGGTCTTGAACAGAACGGCTGGGAGGAAAGCCCTGGGAGAAGCAGCAGTCCTGGTGAGACTTCTTGCCAGCCCTGCTCTGCGTTTTCATGTGTACCGTCCTCCTTTATAAACTTGGGGCACATTCTCTGTCTTCTATGCTTATTTTTGCCACGGTTTTCTTCACATGGCCAATATTTGACATCATTAATATAATGACGAAAGCTATTTCCCGCGTGGAGCGCCTACCCTGCTTTACGTATGATTATATGTTATTTCCACAATCCGTGAGATTAATTTTATTAACCCTATTTTATAGATGAGCAACTGAGAGTTCAGAGAGGTTAGTAAACATCTCAAGGTCACACAGCTAGGAAGTGGCAGGGAGGAATCGAAACCCAGGTGCATCTAATTTCAAAGCCCCTATTCTCAAACACTGTGTTGATGGCAGGACTCAAGTCCTTTGAGGCTACAGTTAATGTGTGAATTCTCTGCTTGACAGAGAGATGTGAACTGTATAGTCTGCATTTTAGTTCCTTAAATCATTTGTCCATTTGGGAGAAGACATTAAAAACAGACTCAGGCAGCAGTGCTTGGTGATGGTGTGTGAGTGTGTGTGTGTGTGTGTGTATTTGTGTGTCTTATACCTTGGCTGAATTTTCCCTTCCAGCTAGAAACTAGTTTTCCCAATACTCTCCTCTGGGTTCTCACTGCTGCCAACACATCAGATGCATCAACCACCTGAAACTGGGCTGCAGGGGTAGAATTTATTTGCAGACGTTTTAATTTCCCTGGTGATAAGCAAATTAATTTTGTTGCAACTCTTTAACATTCTAATTGAATGATGGAATGTTTCTGAGTGTGTTTTCCAGATAAAAGGCCGTCAAAGTCTTACCATCCACCAGAAGGAACAGGGTTGGGACCTGAGTTTACAGTTTTCCTTTGCCCGACAGCCCAGACCAGCCCAGCCCATCCTCCGGGCTTGAGAAAAGCCTTTTGGCAGAAGGGTGTCAGCTCTGTAATCCAGCCACATGGCTGGCGGTCACCTCTGCTGGGGGAAGACCTTTACTTCGTTCATTTATCAGTTATTTCTTGAGTGCTTATTAATGTATGTAACAGACACTGTTCTAGGCTCAGTGGTGAACAGAACAGACAAGTATCTCTGCCATTTTTTGGGGGGAGGAAGCAGATGATAAACTAATGAACAAGCATCCCAAATCATCCTATGAAGAAAAGCAAAACAGGATAACAGATACATAATGTTGAGGGAGCTGTTCCAGAGGACACCCCTCAGGAGACCAGGGAATGAAGTGAGGAAGGGCATTGCAGCCAGGGGGAACAGCAAATCTGAGAGTTTATGTTTGTCGCTAGACCAAATTACCACGCCCCTACCCTATTGAGAGCAGTGATTTGACCTGAATTGGATCTTGTATAGCACCTCTTTCTTGTGGCTCCTAGAGGCCTCTTCCAGGGCAGCTCCTTTGGAGATTGCTTATAACGCCTGTGTCTCTCATTTGTTGGGAAGTCTGTTGAAGAAGTAAATAGCATCACCACAAAAAGGCTGTATATATATGTGAAGCATAAGGCTGTGGTGACGGTAACATGGGTTCACACTTTCTGCCTCTCTTGGCTAAGAAACACTATTTATGGGGAGATGGAACCTGATAATGATGGGAAATTAGGTGGAATGATCACCAGGATCATTCACTGCACATGTTTGTCATTTTCTATTATGTGCAAGAGCCTGTGGGATGGGGTGGGACTGCTTTGGTTTTCATGTTCCTTCAGCAATAATTTTCTATTGTTATTATTATTAATTTTTTAAACAAAGACTAGCTGTCATTATTGGGCACTTACAATATGGTAGATGCTTTTCTAAATACTTCAAAAGGATTAACTAATCATCACAATAAGACTAAGAAATAGGTTCCTTTTATTGTCCACATTTTATGATTGAGAAACCAGAAGCACAGAGAAGTTGGTAATTTTCCTGGGGTTTCCCAGTGCCTAAGTATCTTGTCCAGGTTTCAAACCTGGCTAGTCTGAGTGGACATATCTAGCTAACTGTGGGCCAGACGCTGTGGTAAGGGCTGTAAGCTAAGTGCTCCTATCATCCTCATATGAGAAAACAGGCCCAGAGAGATAACACATCTTACTCAAGGTTACATAGTTGTGTCATCGTGTAGAGGCCAGAATCTAACATGGGTCTTTCTGACCCCAAGGCTGTGCTGTTAATGCCTCGGCCCAGCTGCCCCTCCCACGGCCACACTCACTTTCTGGGGAGCAGAAAGGATCAAGGCTGGTGCCAGCCTGGTGTAGTTTGCCAGCACCGAGCTGTGCCCCTGCTTCAGCCTGGCATTTCCTCAGGAGTTAGGATCCGGGAGAGAACCAGCATCTGGAGATGATGGTGGAGTTGCACTGGAAGGAGTTTGGGAAGCATCACCAGCTACTGAGTTCAGGGACTCTCTTTTCAGCCTGGGCCTCTAGGTTTGGCTCTGGGACATCTCGAGGATAGTTCACAGATGGGGGTGTTTGAGCTGAGGGGGGACCCTGCGAGTTCTGTGGGCAGCAGGTGCCAAGGGAAGCAGGAGGTTGCCAGCCACACTGGCTTACCCCGCTTTCCCATGCTGCCTATGATGCTCCTGTGGTGCAGCTCAAGTAGCCCAGCTGCCATTGGTAGGTTTTCATCCTTCCTGAGATGCATCTCCAGCTCCTGGAAGTTCCTCCAACCTTCCTTCTTTTGTGATTCTTCCCACAGTAGCAACAATGAAACAAGAGTAACAGATTTCAGTAGTACTTCCCACTTACCAAAGAGGAAGAAACCCGGCTTCAGAGAGGTTCTCGTCTTGCCAGAAGCCACATAGCCAGTAACTGTGCCCGAATCCAATCCTAGTTGCTTGACTCTTCCCCACTCTGCCACGCCGCCTCTCCAGATCATTTCCTAATTAGTCTATTTAACGGCTCTCTGTCAAGCTGGCTTCAGTTGCCCTTGCAAAGACAAGCCTGAATGAAATCAAATGATTTTACCGCTGAATGAAAACATTTGCACGATGCTGTTTTCTAGGCCATCCTCACATATGGTTTTCTTGGCTCAGGAAGCCAGTGCAGGTTTGGGGCGGGCTGTGGTGGCTGAGGAGGGCCAGGACACCCTCCTTGTCACAGGTGAGCCAGTTAGCGATTGTGAGCCTGGCAGATATCTCCCTGCACGGTGGGTGGGTCCAGGGGGAGGAAGGAGACCGAGAAGCTTCCGTGGTGTTTGTGGTGCCCCCCTCTGTCTGAGAAGATGCCCGTAGCTGAAGGATGGCTTGCTGCCTTATTCTTCCCGACCCTGCGACCCTCTTTCCCGTGGTCTTGGCCCCTGAATAATCTAAAAGATCACAAAGGCCTGAACTGGTTTATTCACGCAACAAAAATACGCACACGCCAATGTGTGGTGGTGTTGTGGCAGTTAATAAAACAGTGAAGTCCCTGCCTCCCGGAGCTTACTTTCTAGTGGGGGAGAGTCAAGAAAAGAGATTACACAACACGTTAGCAAGTGCTAAGTGCTGTGGGTGGAACAGCTGTGTCCCCTCGTCTCAGCTCAGCCCCCTCCCCACACAACGTGGTCATCATCATCCCAATTGCAGGTGGGGTGATGGGGACAAGGAAGGAACCCCAGCCCTCCTCAGCCTTCCCCAAATCTCAGGAAAAACTATCCACTTTCACTGTGGGTCCTTTTCCATGGGATTGCTTCCTATTTTTTCCATAGCTCCTGGCTTCCTGTTAGCAGTAGGTTTGTTGGGTAGATATTCTTCTGGACATTCCCCACTATGTCCAGTTTGCTGTTTTTATCATAAATGGGAGTTGGGTTTTCTGCACTGATGGATACTATCGTGTGGTTTGACTTTTTAAGTCTATTAATGTGATGATGACTTAGGTCCATTGATTTTCAAATGTTGAACCAGCCTTGCATACTGGCGACAATCCCATTTGGTCTTGTATAATTCTTTTTATATATTGTTGATTTGCTAATATTTGTTGAGGATTTTTACATCTATGTTCACGAGAGATATTTGTCTGTGGTTTTCTTGAAATTTTTTTTTCTGGTTTTGGTATTAGGATAAATTTTGGTCCCATAGAATGAGTTAGCAAATGTGCTCTCTGCTTCTGCCTTCTGGTGTTATTTCTGCCCTAAATGATGGTAGGACTCAGGGATGAAACCATATGGACCTGGTGATTTCTCTCTCTCTTTTTTTGAGATTATTGATTCTGTTTCTTTAATAGATACAGAGCTCTTTAGGGTATCTCTTTCTCCTGGTGTCAGTTTTGGTAGTTTGTGCCTTTCAAGGAACTGGTCCGTATTATCTAAAGTGTTAAATTTATGGATATTTATTTATTATCTTTTTAATACCAAAATGGGGTCACTAGTGATAATTACTCTTTCATTTCTAATATTGGTGTTTGTGTCTTTTCTTTTTTTCTTGGCTCTCCTCACTGGAAGTTTGTCAATTTATTGATCTTTTCAAAGAACCAGCATTAATTTTAGTTCATTTTTCTCTGTTGTTTTCCTGGCTTCAAGTTCATTGACTTCTGCTTTTATTTTTCTTATTTCTTTGCTTCTGGCTTGAATTTCTCTTCTTCCTCTAGTTTCCTATGGTGGAAGCTTAGGTTATTGATCTTAGATCTTTATTATTTTTTGATAATATGCATTTAATATGCTGTAAATGTTATATACTTTTGAGCACTGCTTTTGCTGCATCTGATGACTTTTGATAAGTTGCCTTTTAATTTTGATGGTGTTCAAAATATTAAAAAAATTCCCTTGAAACTTCATTTTTATCCAGTGTTATTTAACATAGAAAGGTATTGTTTAATTTCCAAATACTGGGGTATTTCACAGCTCATCTTTTTGTTTTTGATTTCTAGTCTAATTCCATTGTCGTCTAAGAATATACTTTGTAGGATTTCTGTTCTTTTAAACTTGTTAAGATGTGCTTGTTCAGAATGTGATTCCTCTTGGTCAAATTCCTTGCCACCTTGGGAAGGATGGGCATTCTGCTGTTAGATGGAGTGTGATGTCTGTTTTAGACGTAAGCCAAAACTCCAGGATTCTTCACCTTTTCCTCCCAGCCCAGAAGATGGTGCCTTTCCAGAAGGGAAGCTTTTGGAATAGCTGAGAGTTATACTAGGGTAACCTTAGTCAGGCAAGCGGCCAGGTCATAGGCAGCATGAGGAGGGCCAGAGGCGATACGAAGGGAGAGCAAGGGATCATAGGCTAAGTTAAATAGGGGTCAGGGCAGGAGAGACCAGTATAATGAAGCTCGTCCTGTGTTCTTAACACCTATGCTTGGTACTTTACATACATTATTTGGTGCAGTCTACACCAGTGCTCTTGAAAGTGGGGTATATCCAGGGAGTGGACAAGGTTGATTCCATTGAGTGTTTGGAAGAAAATAGTAGATCCTCTATTTTTATTTTTGAACCTCTTCCTTTTACTATTTCTGCTTTGGGGTGTATTTTTAAATGTATGTCACACACCAGTGCAGGGCTACGAAGTAGATGGAGACTGGCTCTCACCACTGCCACGGCTGAAACCCTGGTCTGAGCGATCGTGATCTCTGGTTAGGATTATTTCAGTAGCCTCAGATCCAGTGTTCTAATTTCTGCCCTTCCCACTGTGTGTTCACACCAGGTAACACCCTTACACATAAGTCAGTGTCCCCCTGCCTCACCCAGCATCCCCAGCTCTGTCTCATTTCAAGCCAACTCCAAAGCCCTTACCGTGGACCTTGTCCCCTGTTGCTCATCTCACTCACAGCCACCCAGGTACAAGGTTCTTGTGCTCCTGCCTCACGGCTTTTGCTGTGCTGTGCCCTCTGGCTGGGTGCTCTTCCCCAAGCCTGCTTGACCTGCTTTCTCGGTTTCAAGTCCTTTAAATTTGTACTCACTGCATTTCTTAGTCCTCCTCTCTGCTTTATTTTCCCTTCCCCAAATTTATAATTGTCAGGTGTATAATTTATTTGTTCATTTGTTTACTGATAATCTTCCTCCAGCTAGAATTTAAAATGTACAAGGTCAAGGTTTTGGTCCATTTTGGTAATGCTCTGTCTTCTAGTTTCAGCACATACATAGAAGGTTCTCAGTAAATACCTGTTGAATACATGAAACAGTATTTCAGGGGGTGTTAAATTTTGTTGACTGTTGGGGTACAGAGTGAAAACGTATATCCTCAGAGAAGGGAGGGAAGCAGAGCTGAGTTTTGAATCCAGGGTTTTCTGATGCCAAAGCCCACACTTCCCCAAGTTGCTTTTCAGGAAGAGAGGACAGGGGCAGAAAGAGAGAGAGAGAGAGACAGATACAGAGAGAGAGAGAGAGAGAGTAATGGAGGAAGGGAAAGAGGAAAGGAGAGAGGGAGAGAGAGAATGAGAACTGAACATAAATAACAGAAATGATCAGAACCAAAGAGAGCAAGTATTAGCCACATCCAGGCAGTTTTTTAGGATAAGAAATCATCTTCATTCCTCCAGGACCTTGATGTCTGGCCTCTGGAATATTTTTGGAGTGGGAATGTGGTTCTTTTATCTTACCTGAGTCCTCTGAAGTTGAGTCTCAGGTCAGCGGGGCCAGATACCCTGGTTCTCCCTCTGCCCACAAGGATGGACCATTGTCATCTTTATTTATTTATTTTTAAAAGTATTTATTTTTATTTTGAGAGAGAGAGACAGAGACAGAGAGAACGAACATGAGCTGGCAAGGGGCAGAGAGAGAGAGAGAGAGAGAGAGAGAGAGAGAGAGAGAATCCCAAGCAGGCTCTGTGCTGTCAGTGCAGAGCCTGATGTGGGGCTCAGTCTCATGCACCATGAGATTATGATGTGAGCCAAAACCAAGAGTCAGATGCTTAACCCACTGAGCCACCCAGGCACCCCTCGTTGTCATCGTTATTTGCAGGGTTGTTCTTAGGTGAGGAGGGTGCCAGCTGACACTGGAGTTCTGTCTGACTGAGGAAGGGAGAAAAGGCACTTGAATTCTCTGCCATTGGAAGAGGAACCATCATCCTGATCCCCTTCCCCACCAAAAAAGAAGTACGTTCTAGCATCAAAAGTGGCAGCACACAGTAAAACTAAAGGAAATAGAGGTCTGTTTCCGTCTCTTCTGCTGTTCTTACCCGGAGCCTCGTTTCTTCCCTTCCAGTCTGTCACCAACACTGCTTTGTTGCCTGCTGTCTATGATCTGGTTCTTTCCTCTGAGTTTTTGTGGCTGAGTTCTGGTGTCTTTCTTTATCTTCTTCCCTTTCGGTTGCTGCCTCTGCTTATGAGCATCTTCTCTTTGATGATCACAAATAAAACCCAGGGACAGTGACAATTAGGAAGCCCCTGAGGGCACCACCTACATATTATGCTTGTGAGATGGTCACATCATAAACTGGAAGCAATTTCAGCAGGAAAAAAGAAGGCCAGCTGGGCAGCCTGATAAAATGTAAGGCACACAGAGCCTTGGGACAGTGAATTTTGTTACCATAGAAGAAAAGTTTGGGAGGTACCTGTGAAGTACAATTAGAGCCTCCCAGATCTGATTGTGTCCTGACCTTCGCCCAGTGACTTGGACTCTGGGAAAGAAATCTGGAGGCCAGCAAGGGAGGGACACTTCAGCAATGGACCCCAGTTCTGAGGAATTGGGTTTGTTGAGTGTGGCAGGTTCATCAAAGACCATAACACAGAAAATTCTGATTGTTCCTGAGAAGTGAGTCAGCATGACGGACAAACTAGGCCAACGGGGCTGGGAGCGCTCCAGGAAAGTGGGACAAATGTCAGGAATATGCCAGTATGAAAACATCTTTTTTTTTACATGCTATTAAGAATATTGGGAAAAAAAGACATTCTGGTTTTATTCCATAAAAACAAAGAAGAAAACTTTCTAGAATAGTGGTGCCCCATAGAAATATAATGTGAGCCACATATATAACTTAAAAATTTTATGTATTCCTTCTTCTTCTTCTTCTTTTTTTTTTTTTTTTTTTCATGAAAGTAGGCTCCATGCCCAGTGTGGGATCTCGAACTCAGGACCCGAGATCAAGGGTTGCATGCTCTATCAACTGAGCCAGCCAGGCACCCCATATAATTTAAAATTTTCTAATAGCCAGGTTGAAAAAGTAAAAATGAGGTGAAATTGATTTTAGTAATAGGTTTCATTTTTACCCAATACCTCCAAAAATTAGAATTGCAACAGGTAATCAATATAAAATATTAATGCTGTTTTATTATTTTTTTCCACATGAAGTATTTGAAATCAGGGGTGTACAAGATGCCTACAGCCCATGTCCGTTCTGACCAGCTCAATGGTTACACGCGGCTGATGGCTACTGTGTTAGACCACACAGATCTAGAAAATCCTTTTTCTTTCTCTAAAATCTCCGTTCTTTGATTTCTTCATCATTGCAAACATTCCCTGGTTTTGCTTGTGCTTCGTACGGGAGTGTCTATTGTAGATGTGCTCACCAGTGGGTTGGGTTGGTTCAGGTCTTTAGGTTTTGTTAGTGTAACTGAACGTCAGGATGGAATGCGAGATGATGGAGCCCTCTCCCTTCACCTCTGTACTTCCTGACTCAGGCCCTAAGGGAACAGGGATGCTATGGAGAATGGATGGTGGACGTAGCACAGAGGGAGACGTGATTATGTGTCACTGTCTGATCTTAGGCGACTCACGTCACCTCTCCATTTCTCTGTTTCCTTCCCCATAAAGTGGGGAGGGTGGAGTCATTCATGCCTGGCTCCAGGATTGTGCTGAGGATCAGAGAACACCAGAGTAGAGGACCCTCGAGGAGGTAAAAACATCACCTGCATGTAAGACAGGGTGTTTTTTTAAATTATTTATTTATTTATTTTTATTTTAAGGTGATTGAAATTAGCTAGGTCCTCTCGCTGTCTTTGCGTGAAGGTAACCTTGTCGGCAGCAAGAAACCATGGGAATTATACTCGGGTTGATATTGGAGCAGTTTGTTTGTATGTGTTGGGGTGAGGGAAATAAATGGAATCGGAATTGAGGATTGGGGAAGCCGCAGCTGAAAAGAGCTTGCTCTCTTTCTTGTCTGTAAGACCATGTCAGGAAGCTAACCAGCCAGGTGAGCTTTTTCTGCTCAGGGAGGTCTCGAAAGTAAACAAGGTGGGCAACTTTAAGCCAGCAGAGGCAAATTTACCTTAGCGTTCAGTGGCTCTGGATTCCAGGGACCCCCTGCATTGGTTTACCATGCTGTACTTAAGAACACCTCGCTCTCAGGAGACGCTGCAAACATCGGGTTGTGTCCTCTCCCAAGCACTGGAGCCTGGCATTTCTTCATCACCGTGGAGGCACTTGCTTGCAAAGGGTGTTTTACTTTGTTAGTGTGTTTTTGCTTGGCATTCCCACTGGGCATATTCATTTGAGCTCTTGCTTTTAGGTGGATTAAGTGGCTGCTGAGGTGGTGGTTGGAGCCCAGCGCCAGGGTGCAAACCTGTGGGGCCTGTTCCCCCCCCCCATCTGTTTTGCATGATTGCATGTAAATGGCATTAGTGCCCTCCTGCCATACCACTTCCCGAGAGGGAGTCTCCTGGGTACTGTTCTGGGATCTCACCTTCATTCCTGGTCTCCTCCTCTGGTTTGCTAGGTAGACTGCCTCCAGGTTATCCTTTCAGAGTTGCTTCTCCTCTAAAATCTTCGATAGCTCTCTGTTGCCACTGGGTTAAATCCATTCCCTGTGGCTAGACTTCAGAGTCATCTGTGGTTTGGTTCCTTGTTACCTTTTCTCAAGCTGGACTGCCTTCCTTCCAGGGAACAAGGTTTGCCTGGCCCTGTCTTAATGCCTTTACCTTTTCTCAGCCAGAGAGCACTTCCCAAAGAGGGTAGCCAGTAGTCATGGTTTACTAGAGACTGGGGATTCCTGGGGTGCAGGACTTTCAGGGCTCAAGCTGGTAAAGTCTTAGGTGAACCAGGACAAATGGGTCACCCTCTTCCCACATCCTGTCCACCTATTGAAATTCTACCCACTTCCAGGGTGCTGATCATCTGTTCCTTGCTGGGCCTCTGAGCTTGGGCACTCGTTACCTGTCCGTTTACACAGCACTGTTTCTGTTGTCTTTGGTCATAGGTGTTTGTGCTCTCTTATCGTCTCCCTGTATAAGTGTAAGTAATTCGAGGACAAGATCATTCATATCTCATTCTCTCCACCCTTTGGAGCACATGGCACAGGGTCTTTTGTGTGATAGGTGTTTAGATTTTATCTTGATGCGTGAATGAATGGAGAATGAATTCTCTCCTTGCAGTGAGAAACTGTAGTATACCCACATTGATTTTTATTCTTATCAATTACAAAATAATACATATTCATTGTGTTTTCACAGAAACTGGATAAAATAGAAAATCACGCATATCGCTTGAAAATCTACTACCCAGAAATGACTACTATTAATATCTTTGTCTATCTCTAATATTTTCCCTTCTTCCTTTTCATCTCTTTATCTAATCAGCATCTATCTGTCTATATATCTTTTTAAAAATGCTTGGGTCTTGTGGCAACTGGGTGGCTCAAGTCATTGGGGGCGTCTGGATCTTGATTTTGGCTCAGGTCATGATCTTGCGGTTCAAGAATTTGAGCCCCGTGTTGGCTCTGTGCTGACAGTGCTTGGGATTCTCTCTCTCTCCCTCTCTCTCTGCCTGTACCCTGCTCTCTCTCTCTCTTAACAAAATTAAAAGTTTTTGGGTCGTATCATACGGATTGTTTTGTAACCTGTTGTTTCCTTGAACAATGTATCATGAATGTTTGTCTTATGTAACTAAATATTCTGTTATAATTCTTAAAGGATACATATATATATATCCTCACATGTCATACATATGTTTATCATTGTAGATCATCTATTTATTTTATCAATCAATCTATCTATTTACCTGCCATTCCATTTGTGGCTGTGCCAGTTTTCTTCTTTTTTTTTAAATATATATTTTTTAATGTTTTATTTATTTTTGACATAGAGAGAGAGAGACAGGGCATGAATGGGGGAGGGGCAGAGGGAGAAGGAGACAAGGAATCTGAAACAGGCTCCAGGCTCTGAGCTGTCAGCACAGAGCCTGATGTGGGGCTCGAACTCACAGACTGCGAGATCATGACCTGAGCTGAAGTCGGACGCTCAACTGACTGAGCCACGCAGGCGCCCCCCCTTTTTTTTAAATATATTTTTTAATGTTTTATTTATTTTTGACACAGAGAGAGAGACAGAGCATGAGAGGGGGAGGGGCAGGGAGAGAGGGAGGCACAGAATCCAAAGCAGGCTCCAGGCTCTGAGCTGTCAGCACAGAGCCCGATGCGGGGCTCGAACTCACAGACCATTTTTTTTTTTTCTTCTTCTTTTTTAACCAACTCCCCACTCCTGGACATTAGGATTGTTTCAGAAATTCTGCTCTTGTGGCTTTTTTCTTTTTTCTTTTCTTTTCTTTTTTTTTTTTTTTTTTTTTACCGTTCCTGATTATTTCCTTAAGGGTAAATTCTTAGAGGTAGAATTTCTAGGTCAGAGCCTTCTGAGTGATTTTTAAATTTAGCCAGGGTGTGCTGTATAGTTTGCGGGTTACCCCCGATAGAAGAAATGAGCTCTAGAGGTTAAGCCTTGCGTAGATCTCAACTCTGACAGTGACCTTGCCCTTCAGTGCTGTTCGAAGACCTGAGCCCTGGAGGTTTGAGGAAACTTAATTCTACTGCAGGGCTGAAAAAACCCGGGGCAAGGCCGAGAATGAGGTGTGTTCATGGTGGGTCAGGATTCCGGGAGTCTGGGTGTGGCTGAGGCAGTAATAGGAAGATGGTGGAAGCCAGGAAAGAGTTTGGGAACTAGGTTAGGGCAGTGCATGTGGGCAGATTAGGTCAAATCAGGTGAGAGACCCTTGAATTTGGGGATTCGTACACTAGATGTACTACACTAAACCAGAGGACCTTCTTTCTGCAGTGAATCCTGCTTCAGGCGGGAAGCCTTTTACTCCTGTCCTACTGAAAATCAAGGACTAATTTCTGTGATGGGGCTCTCCTGGGGCCTGCAGACTCAAAGAACATTTCAGTGTAAGCCTTAGAAAGTACTATCTGGCTGATCTTTCCTAGCCCCAGCTTGTCTGAGCTTAGCAAGTGACAGTGGAAGTCCAGGCTCACTGGGAGATTAGTCCTGCAGGTCACAAGCCTGGGGTGATCAGCACTAATAAGTGTGGATGACCAGCTCTGGTGTTCCAATTAGAAGAGAGCTCCATCTGCCTTAAATGGGCTCAAGTCTCTTGATCTCGACAATTACATCCCAGGTTAGATGTCAAACTTTGGTGTAATATAATATTGCTGGCAATATTTGAGGACAACTTTGCAGAGTCAGAATGTTCCGGAAGGTTGGAGACAGGCACTAAGTATTCCTGTTTTCAAACTGGTCTGTAGGAGCTAGTTTACAGATGTGTGAGCTGGTTTAAGATCCTGGGCAAGATTCTAAAATAAGAGTATTCGAAACATGGTTTGTGTAACCTTGGTAAAGCAAATAGTAATCGCTAGGAATCATCGTATGCGAAGCAAGGAGCAAGTATTGTTTAGCTAACCTCAAACCCTTCTTTGTAGTAGGCATGGTGTATCCTAATTTTTGCAAGGTGTTGGAAAAGCCTCGCAGGATAACCTTGGGCTCAAGGTGGAGGGCTTTGGGCTGGATCAGTTATTCATGGAATATACTCAAGAGTGCTTTTTAACGAAGCATTCTTAAGACACAGACAGGTTTTAGAGCTACAGGGTTCTACTCTTGATCTTGCATTGTTAACATTTCCTTTAATCAATGACAGAGAAAAGAAATATGTAGGTGACATGAAGATGGGAGAGATAATGGATATGTCGGATGAAAAGATTCAGATCCAAAATGATTAGTTCAGGCTTGAAAAAACGAACTTAATTTATCAAAATGATGGTTAATAGGGTCATATGTTAGGTTTTATCCTTGCATTAAAAAAGTAAAACACCTGCTCAAGTACAGGATGGAGAGGCTGGGTGGACTAATATATCAGAAGATAGGAAATGTCAAGTTCGGTGTGTGTCAGCTTACTTGAGTCGAAGTGTAGGGCCCGTGGGGAGGCTGGAGAAAGTCCTTCTCCCTCGGTACTGCTTCTGTTACACCTGGAACCAGGTGACTTGTTCTGGGCACAGCACAAGTTTGTTGAGAGGACACAACGAAAGGCAGACGGTGCACTAGAGGGAAAAAGCATGGTGTCCTCCAAATCTGCCAGTGACAGGCAGTGTGTACCTTGAGGATGTGCTGAATGTCTCTGAGCCTCAGTTTCCTTGTCAGTCAAATGGAACAATAGTTACCTTATTAAGTCTTGTGAGGATGATATAATTTGTGAACATCCCTTAGAACAGGCCCTTGTCCAGACATGGTGCTCAGCAAATCTTGGATTTATTTCTGTCGTCCCTGCTAACAGAGTGAACACAATTCTAAGAAGAGTTGAAAGTCATGTCAAGTGAAGGTACGCAGTGGAGAAGAGTCGACTTGGAGGCCTGCGAGATGGATGTGTACTTTCCGCCAGGCGTTGTTTGAGTGCTTTGCTTGGAGTATTTCATTTGCCTTTCTGGGTAGGCCTGTGAAGTAGACACTGTTTTGTTGTCGTTTTACAGACCAGGAAAGTGAGGATCAGGCAAGATGTGTTTAGACCAAGGCCCCGCGGCTAGTCATGGACCGAGCTGGGGCAGGATCCACCCTCGTCTTTTGCCTCCCTGTCGAAATTACTGTGCCACATCTCTTGCATTCTAGAATACTGAAAATTGGCAGGGTATTAAGTGAAAGGATTTTAGGGTAAATGGAGAGATCCATCTAGATTGGGCACCAAGAAAGTCTGAGTTGAAGAGCAACCACATTGTCGTCCCGCACCTTTCCACCATGTTTTCCTCAGTTGGGTCTTTTGGGCATTTTGCTGGGTGATTGCCAGCAATCCCGGAGTGAAAGAAGTGGGGAGTCCACGTTGCCTGTGGATGACTCAGGGCCGTGGTTGGGAGGGCAGAGACTTGGTGGGGTTTGTGAATGAATGAATTTCTAAGACAACTGGAAACTGCCTGTTTATCTGATCTCCCCCCTGGCCCCCACTCCTGCTGAGCTGACTGCCCAGTAGGGAGGCCTTGTGTGTGGGGGTGCACTTTGAGAGACCCCATCACCCTCCATACATTCACATCTGCGACAGAGAGCTACTTCTCTGGGTTGGAGCATAACAAATGATCCATGGGAATATCATGGTGACCTTTTCAAAGGGTTTTCCTGGGTCCCAGCCAGAGGCAGAGATGCAAATTGATGTGTCTTCTTAGTCTGCATCTTCATTTATTGAGTCATGTTCCTTCTGTAACAAAGAGTTGGTCTTGGGGGCTAATTGTAAATCATCTCCCTCCCAGGCGTCCTTGCTCAGGATTCCTCCAGAAAGGGCTGCCTAATTCCTGACTCTTCCTCCACTCTGATTCTGGGAGCCTCAGTTTTCTAGTCACCTTGACTCCAAACCCCAGGCTCTAAACTTGGCTCCCACTGTGATGTGTCCCTTGTGCCCTGTGTGTTTTTCCAACTCTTACCCTGCATTCTGCCCCCTCCATGACTTGACCCAAGTTATTAAGGCCACACAGATGAACTAGACTGAGGAACTGAAGGGCAGGGACAAGGATCCCTGTGCCTAGAAAGTTCCTGGCCCTCTGAAGATGCTCAGTAGACCTGTTAAAAGAATGAGCGAGAACAAAGGAAGGGAGGAACACCAGCCAGCCCCACTTAGCCCTTCAGTGGTCTCTGCTTGTTTTGATGCAGGTGGTTAAATGACACTTCCTTCAAGCTATGGTCTCAAAAGTCAGAGGTTTGCGTTCAAATCTCAGCCTTTCCTCTGACTTGGGCACATTCGTTGAATTCTCTAAACCTCACTTTCTTTTTTTTTTTTTTTTCAACGTTTATTTATTTTTGGGACAGAGAGAGACAGAGCATGAACGGGGGAGGGGCAGAGAGAGAGGGAGACACAGAATCAGAAACAGGCTCCAGGCTCTGAGCCATCAGCCCAGAGCCTGACGCGGGGCTCGAACTCACGGACCGCGAGATCGTGACCTGGTTGAAGTCGGACGCTTAACCGACTGCGCCACCCAGGCACCCCTAAACCTCACTTTCTTCTACACAGCAAGATACAGGGTTGTTGGGAAGTTGAAATGAGATTATGGATGCAATATTCTTATTAGCCACCACAAGTGCTCAAGAAACCCTAGCTGGCTGTAGCTGTATCAGGAGGGCAGGACACAACCTTTTATTACTCCGGTTGACTTGGTGTTCATCTGGCTCTCAATAAATCTATCTTGAGTGCTTATTGGGTAAGGACCCCAACATCTACAAAGAAAGCAAGAAAGGACTCAGCAGAGGAGTCTGACACGTTTATAATAAAACACAATATTGTTTTTCCTTGAACAGAATTGTGCTAGCTCGGAGGCTGAATAGCAGACATTATGGGAACAAAGAGAGAAATAGAGGGTCATGAGGTCAGTGCCATTGTTACATCAGTGTTCTCTGTTGTCTCCGGACAGGATGTTCCTAAACCATGGCGCTTGTATTTGAGAGGTGACTCACGCCAGCACGACACTGCTTTTAGAGATTATGATAGATACTGCCGAGAGAGGAACACTCAGAACCAGGCTCTGCTGCAGGAAGTTAAAAATGCCAAGTGCCTTTGCTCTTCTGTCCCCCAAAGGGGGCGGCTGGGGGTGTCAGTATGGAATTATTAGAAGGATGAACTCCAGTCTCAGTCCCCTTAGCTCGGAGCAGCCTCTGCTTCTGCATACGTGTGGCTGCCACTGCTCTTAAGAAGCCTTTGTTGTGGGCTCACATGCATATTGTGGAGCAGAGATGTGTCACCCCTCCCTGAAAAGAAATAGCCACGCTAACAAGCAGGATTGGTGAGGAGGGCGGCGGGGTCGCAGCAGTGCTTTGTCATCTAGAGGGGCTATTTTGCTGGGGAGGTTTGTGTGGGTGTTCTGGGGGCAGCCGGGAGTACCCAGAATGGAGGTGAGTATCGGGATGGGGGTGATGAGACTGCGTGCAGGTGGAGGCGGCAGGGGAGAAGGAGCCCCTCCTCCAGGCCTCATTCCTGGCCCCGGCATCTGAAAGTTGAGGGGCTGAGCAGCAGACAGTGGAGGAGGGAGCCTGAGAGCCAGAGTGGGGGCAAGTCAGGCTGCAATCAGCTTGCAGTAAACAGGCTGATTAATCAGGGATGGATTCAATTTCCCTACAAGAACTATTGCGGATTGTCATGGTGTCTCCAAAAGAATAATAACAACCCTTGAACTCGGAAAGTGCTTTATGCTTCTGAAAATGCTCTGGAGTTCATGAGCTTCTGGGATGCTCCCGGCGGTCCTGAGAGGTGGGGAAGGGAGGGTGGGCTTTGCTCTCCCCTGGGCAGAGATGCGGACGGGCCTCAGGACCTGTACACGGACACCAGGTAGACCCAAAAGAGCTGGACCTGATGCCTACCCTAAGTTCTATAACTTGTTCATGCGTTCATTCATTTATTCATTTATTCACCAACTCCTTGAGCGCAGTTTTTGTATCACACATTGGGCTTGGCTGAAAAAAAAAATAAGGAGATCCAGAGACATGCCTGCAAATAATCCCAACAGCTTGTGTGATTCAGTAGAGCAGCTCTTCGGTGTTTCCCCTTCAGTTTCTCTTGGCAAGTACCAGGTTGGATGCTTCGCTGTAAAGTCCAAAGGTTTCACTTTTAAAAAAATTTTTTTCTCAATCCCTGCTTGGTGGTGGAGGGAGGGAGGGCGGAGGAAGATAGGACAGACCCCATGTTGAGCAGGCTTGTGAACGGAACCTCATTGCCATGGAGTTGGTCTTCGTTAAGCATCTCCTGGAAACCAAACAACTGAGGCGGTGCTATTCCCCAGCAGTGTCTTTGGATACCTGTGTGTCCCAAAAGAGATCATAAGCTTCTTAAGGGTCCTGGTGTGCTCTTTACCTTCCCAACCCGCCCTCACGCCCTCACTACAATAGTAGGCACTCAGCATATAATAACTGGGTTAGTGGAGATACTACTATTTCTAAGTTGTTCCTCTGTCTGCATGCCCACGTGCCTGCGTGCATGTGTGTTGTGAGCATGTCAGGTTGCTTTAATCTGAAGTGCGACAAAAATGGTCTACTTCTGTGGTTTGTTTTTAGGGATGCAAGAAAAATCTCTTGCCTAGAAATAAGTCCCAGTTCCTAGTCTAGGGTACACTAGTAATTTTTATCATGAGATGTACTTCTTTATTATAAGGATGAATATTTATAGTCCTGTACACTTTAGTATGAATGAGTCACTGGTCGTTTCTTTCAGCTGTAGGAGAAATTATAGTAGTGGGAGGTGGCCTGGAGCTTCTGGAGATGAAGAGGAGACCAGCAAGGGCAAAGGGCAGAGGAGGTAGCCAGAGCCTAGGCACCAAACACAAACTGCTGCTCTTATCATCTAGCTGAGAGCTCACATTGGCCCTGTCTTCCCATGGAGGTGGAAGGAGCTTCAGGAGCAGAGTTTGCGTTTGTCCCTAAGAAGCATTTACTAAGCAGTCAGATCACAGACGCTGCTGTGCCTGTGCACAGGACCTCAGGAAAGGTGGATTGCAGCATAATGGATCACACAGGCATGATGGCCTTAGCAACTGTCAGTGAGAATGAATCACGAGGGGTCCACATGTGGGCAGAGAGGCTTACCTCTGATATCCTCCTTCATAGCCTGTGTTGGTGATGCTCAGGACCGCGTAACAGGAGAGACTTTTCTGCAAGCTTTTGAGGGAGCTGGGTTTGACCCCACCTCGGGCACATCGGACCTTTGTGACCTTGACTGAATGATTTAACCCCTCTGGTCGCCAGGGATAAAAACAACACTGACCTTGTGTTGGGTGTATTGAATGACATGACATGTGTGCAGGACTGGTTACTAACTTAGTTTCAATAGAGCTGGCAAGTTAGGTTTCTTTTCCTTCCAAGAAAAAACTCTTTTCTATAGTTAATAAAAGAATGTACACTTTAAGGTGTTCAGCTTAGAAATTCTTTCCCTAGAAGGGGTGGAGTACACATTCAAGAGTTGGTGAAGAACATCAAGAAAGAGAAGGGCTCCGGGAGGGGGCTTCCCCCCTACCGGTCCCCTTTCAAGTGGTTCTCCTGCCTGGTGAATGTCTGCAGGCAGGGGGCCTGGCTGCCCCTCCTCCAGAGCTCTGCCGCTGCATTGTTCTTGGCACTTACGCCAGCCGTTACGCCAGCCGTTCAGGGCTCTCAAAAAATTGGCTTAGGAAATAGTTTGAAAGTTATTACTTGGGATTCAGGAAACTCCAGGTGGCTTTTGAGCTCTGCCCCCAAATGCAGCCGGAGATGCATCCTCAGCTGTGCACTTTGAGGACTTTCATTATTTCTCGTGTTTGTTTCTGGCTGGAGCCAGAGCTGGGGTATTCATGAGCTCTAGCCGCCTGGCTTTTTTTTTTTTTTTTTTAACCAATCCCTTTGTTTCTCTGGGAGAGAAAGAAGCTTGCTCCTCAATCCCCTCTGCCCAGTGGTAGGGTTCAAGGAAACTGGCCCTTGTAATTGTAAATTACCTATGAAAAAGACAAAGCCCTTGGCTCCCTTCCTGGCTAAAGCTTCAAGATCAGCGGTGATAGGAGAAATTAATGAAAGCTGCTGCTGAGCCACTGGCCTGTTGGAGGCTGCCGAGATGAAAAGGCAGCCGTGGAAGCCGGCTTTGGGGATGAGCCCTACGATAAGGATTTCTGTTTGGGATACGGTTATTACACATGCCGTGGGCTCCAGCCAGGCCTCAGGTTTCTTGGAACTAGTTCTGTTTTGCTCACTAATCACCGGTTTCCTTTTCTTTCAAAATGTAACCTTTCCCCCCTCTCCTCTGACCACCACCTCCCCCAGGAAAACATGCAGCCCTGGAAACACAGTATAGTAGTGACTCAAGGTGCATCTCTCTTTCTTCTTCTGTTTCCTCCTTTTGAGAGCAGAATGACAAGGGTTGGTGGGATCCACTTTCCCTTTCAAAATCTCAGCTCATGCCCTCGGGGCCTGTGTTAAACAGCTGTCATACTTGGGCTGCCCAGGAACCCACTTAGGAAACAAACCAGCCAGCCTTCTGAATTGTCCTCCTGTGACCCAACTAAATTTGTCTTCCTAATTTTTGAATGCTTGAGTTCCTGGGCCTCAGGCCGATGGGTGTCATTGCTGAACACGGTCCATCTTTTGTGCTCAGCCAGACCCTTTTGTGAATCGAGTGGATGGAGTGCAGAAGCCTGGTGGCTGGGGTCTGACTTCAAACACGGAAGGCTAAAAAGGAATAAAGGGTGTGAGCTTGTTAAAAACAAAGCGATCTCTTGTTCCTGTGCGAGGGATGCTTTCTTCTTAACGTTCCATTATCTTCCCAAGAGAAATAAACACTCGAGTGGAAAGGACACTCTGGGGGATCACGTGTCCACCTGATCAGGGTATGTTATGGTGCAGGTACATGTGTGTTCTGTTGCATGAAAGGGCTGTGTTTTATTTATTAAAAAAAAATTTTAAGTTTTTTTGGAGAGAGTGCAAGTATGAGTGGGGGAGGGGCAGAGAGGGAGACAGACAGAGTTCCAAGCAGGCTCTGACCCTGATGAGAGGCTCAGACTCATGAACCTTGAGATCATGACCTGAGCCGAAATCAAAAGTTGGTTGCTCAACCAACTTGAGCCACCCAGGGGCCCCGAAAGGGCTGTGTTTTAGAGAGCACAGTGACACTTCGTTATTCTGTCAAGGTTTAGAAATAGGTTTTAAATTGACATTGATGAATTTCACATTCATGGTTTTGGATATTGTTGGCATCCCCAGAGAGAGCTACGTGTAGTGTGAACCCTGATAGTTTTTTGTTTGTTTTTTTTTTTGTAATGCTAGTGCCAGGCAACCACTTAAAGAGGCATTCACTTAAAGAGGCAACCACTTAAAGAGGCATATCCCTCTGGAATAAATACATTGCAGGTCACAGGCCACAGGCCACCTCGTCTCCCTGAGGCTCCTCTGTTTTAGAGATCCTGGATGATTTCCATAACTGATCATTTGGGCCCCTTGCTTTTTCTTCGTGTTTTAAATTCACCAATAAGGGGTGAGCCCCCACCTCTAACCCCAATACAATCCCCCTGTCCTGCCCCCTGCTCCCCTCCCCAGCGTGCTCCCTCTGTCTCTACTTGCGATCTCGCTCTGTGGCCCCAGGTGTGTTGTGTAATTTCCAGGTCTTGTAAGAAATTTTTATTTTTTTTAAAGTGTTCTGATGGTTGATACTGAAGGGCGTCTTACAGTCTTAACCAGTGGGATCAGTGCCACCACAGCATTCCTCATTGATAGACTATGCCAGGCACAACACGCTGTGGCACGGTAGTCAGTTTCAATGCCTTTGATAATTTTGCAGTTTATTTGATTAGTTATTACGTTCTCTGCTTGGAGAATGAGTCCTTCTGAAGTCTGTTTCTCTTGCACCCTTTGCAAGTGAACCTTTTCTTTTCAAAATGTTTCCATGTCTGAGTCCTCTGACTTTTTCAGTTGGAAACTTGATTCAGTTATTTGTCCTCTTTCTTGCTTGGTGTTCAGACTTTTAACATGGTGACTTTTTCTTTGTTCACAATTCACCCACTCGTCATGACATTTTACAGTGATCCAACCCAGGCAATCGCCTGAAACAGGTTCTCAATTCATCTCGAAGCAGCAATTCACAGATGTAGCTTCTCATAAACACCTGGTAATATCAGAACAACCTGGGAATATTTGAACTGGTAGTCCCCCCCCCCCCCAGGCTTGCTCTTTATTTCTGGACAGAAGTAACTGATCTTCTTGAGGGGACTGTGGCCAAATGGTAATTTGTGCTTTCTCGTGACAGATTTTGATGGGTTTCGTTGCTATCTTTTGGGATCCCAAAGCAGAAGAATGTGAGGCAGACACATTTGTGAGTGCACATTGATGAGAACTATCAGAGGCATTAAAAACTAAAATGGCTTTTAGGTCACAGTCCAGGAAAATGCTCACTTTGTGTACATTTTGGGTTAGGTGGAGAATAGTGTACAGCTGAGAACCAGCAGCAACTTCATGGTTTCCCCTGAGACTCACAGCCCAGCACCCATGGTCTGAAGATTCAGAGGGAGTTCCCTGACAGTATGCAGGTGTTCTGCAAACACCCACAGCCTATTCAGCCGACTCTCCTGCTTCTGCCTTTCAACAGTGGCAGCCGGAGGTGAAGCAAAGGGAACCCAAGACACATGCTGCAGACACATGCTGGGTGTCTGGGGCTTCTCTGGTGGAAGTGGGCTCGGCTGGGCATTTGCACATCTGACCCTCCAAAAGTTATTAGAAAATAGGAGGAAGCTATTGGCCATGAATAGGTCCAGACTTCATAGAAAAGTTGAGCATCCAGGAAGAGATGTTCAGTACAGACATAATCTCTGCTCCCAACCACCGCAGGGTCTTGTTGACCTGGATCCTCTCTAACTGAGAGATGTCAGAACACTTGGGACAAGTGAAAAGAACCTTGTGGTTCTCTCCCCGAACGCCTGAGACAGGTGAAGCGGAGGCTGTGTTTGCAGCACAGCCAGCAGCGGTCTTCACAATAGTTCAAGCAATGGATGGAGTTCTCGTTGAGTTTTGTTGCCATGGTCCCATGGGAATTCACTGTACCAGGGTGAATTCTCAGGCCTGTGCCTATTACTGGCTCCACTCTGAAGAGGCTGACAAAATTGCCCAGTGCCAGGTTTTCCTGAATTTGCTTCTTCTAGGACTCTGGGCAGATGAAAAGCCTTTTTATCAGTGTCCATAACCAAAAAGAGAAGGCACCTTAGAGGTACACGGTGTCTGAACTTCATAGACGAGAGCTCTCAGAGTTGTAGCAGAAACAGAGGGAGGTCAGTGCTTTCTGGAGTCACAGCCATAGATGCTCTTCACAGCCATTGTTGTCTCTCCTCTGGCATCAATGCTGAAGGCTCCTAGTGCATCTGGAGGGATCTGGACTCACTGCTTTCCTTTTATTGGAACAGGTGAGATCACACCTTCCTCCTGCATCCTGCCACACCCATTATCTCTCCTTTGATTGTATTTCCATTAAAAGCCAATCCGAATAAAACATGGGCTTCACCCATCTGTGTAGGACTCCAGGATTCCTGGATGGTAATTTGAAGGTTTTGTGTTTATTCAGCTATCAAACAGTGTTCCACTTGGTACCTCCTTTGTGTAGGAAGTAAGTAAGTAGATGCAGTGTGTTTAATGGTGAGGAGGAAAAACTTGGACCACACAATGGTAGTTAGTATTACTTTTGACAAGTTAGTATTACTTTTGAAAGTATTTCTTTTAATTTGTGTATAGAATTTCTTTCTTAGCATAGTAAAAAAATATTAAAAGGTACATATTTAAAATTTTGCAACATAGGCAAACAAAGACATACTGGGCAGCATTTTCATTACGTAAAACTGAAACAGTCAACATTAATTATAGCGAATTCCTTAAAAAAATATCTGCCTGTACCAAATAGTCCTAGAAATCTGTGGGACCTTTTTTTCCTCATTTTTATATCATTGAAGCAAATACTTATTTCCTAAGTTTGTGTCCCTTGATAAAATGAAGGCTTCGTAAGAGCAGAAGATTCCCTAGATCAGACAGTGGTCAAAACACATTGAATACTGACCGTCTGCTTTGTCTCATCTTCTTTTTGCTTTGATGCCACCTGCTCCAGGAAGTGTCAGCTGATCTCCCAGATTTAGAGTCCCCTTGTTTATGTTCTCACAACCTGGGCCTGTTTTTTTTTTTTTTTATTCTTTAATGTTTATTTATTTTTGAGAGAGAAGGAGACAGAACACAAGCAGAAGAAGGGCAGAGAAAGAGGGGGACACAGAATGCCAAAGCAGGCTCCTGGATCTGAGCTGTCAGCACAGTGCCTGACATGGGGGCTTGAACTCAAGGACCGTGAGATCATGACCTGAGATGAAGTTAGATGCTTAACTGACTGAGCCGCCCAGGTGCCCCTGTTTTGTTTGTTTGTTTGTTTTGTTTTTTTTTTACAACAATGCTCCTCTTGTTACCTGCTTAGTGACTGTCTTCCAGATAACTTTCATAACGGAGCAGACCCCCGTTTCCTTATCCCGAATGGATGCCTGCATCAAGGTCCCACAGGTGCATTGCTCCCTGAAGATCAGTGGATTAATGTGTATCACACAGAATGTTTATAAAGGAAGGATACCTCCTGTTTTCTTATTTCATGGTTTCTGTGTGTCTCAAGGCAAGGAAGTGGTTTGTATGGAGAAATGATGGTGTAAAAGAGGTGAGGTTCTGTGATTCTGAGGGCTTAATTTTCTTCCTGGATCTTGTCAACTGCTTGGCCTCATTAAGTCAGAACAAGATTTACCTTTCCATCCACACAATAATATTAGCTTCTCATCTTGACAGTCTTGGTTTCATAAAGTCAGTTAAATCCTTTTCTTTTTTTCTTTTTTTAATTATTAGAAGGCAATGCCAATATTCCCACCCAGCCATCATAGTGGTGCACTTGTCTTCCGGAGTCCTAGAGGGCATATTTACTTTGTTATGTATCCAGACCTTTGGTTTTTATTTGTTTTTTAACTGAGCATCCATCATATGCTAATAACATGTTGGTGATGCCAAAATCTTCTTTGTTCAAATGATCTTCTCACCCAAGGGTCTCATGGTCCAGGTTTAGGCTTAATGGAAACTCCAGGGAGGTTAATGTTAATGCTGGAATGGTGTAGTAGAAGGCAGGGTGGGAGAGGTGCTGTGACAGGCATTCACCCTGTGTTAGAGGTCCTTGACCAGATGAATCATCATGGGGATGAGGGGTGTTAAGACCTGGGTATCCTATAACCGTGTCCAAGAAATTTTCTCTGTAAATCGGTGTTACTGAGAGTGGGCTCTCGGGACAGCCTGTGGATTGAGTTCTTTCTCCTGGGGAAGGGATGAGTTTGTTTTGGGCCATCTGCGTGTTCTCCTAAGCCTCTCTGTGTGCGTGAGTACGATTCTTTGAGATAGAGGGCTGGGGCCAGAAGACACAGGACATCTGCCTGGTCTGTACAGATGTGGACATGAAAGAGAGGTTCAGAACAGGAAAATGAAAAGCATCCTTTATTCAGGTATCCGTTTAAAGGCTAGGGCTCCAAGGAAAGGATTTCAGAATGAGCTTCCCTAAACCTTCATTCATTAGTAACAATGCTGCTGCTTCTAATCATGCTAATAATAATAGCGGTAAGCTCTGATAATGATGCCTCCCATTTTACCCAGTTCATCAGCTCATTTGACCCTCGTGGTGCTGTGAGATGGGTATTATCATCTCCATGTTGCAAGTGGAGAAACCCATTTTTGAAAGGTTGCTGAGTGTATGCATGGGGTCTGCCTGTCACCTCAGAGCTCTCCCTGATCCTGTCATCGCTCTGCCCTTTATATGCAATCTTCCTCAACAGTCTTTTAAAAAAATCCAAAACAAAAAATTGAAAATGAATAGACTGTCAGAGTTATCTTTGCCTTCCCTCTCCTCCTCCAACCTTGGGCCCCTGGACATACTGGACCTGATTGGGTGGTATTTATACAGTGCTGCCTGTTGGATGAGAGTCCTAGCTTGTAGTAGTAATTTTTCTATTGCAATAATGATAATGATGATTAATTACACTAGTGCTGTATTTTATTAAAACACAAAGCATGTGCCGAAAATAGTGAAGTGTTTGCTTTTTCTTACATACTCCTCTCAGCAGTCCTGTGAGGAACATATGATTACCTCCACTGTTCCAGATGAAGGAGTTGAAGGTTAGAGAAATGGTATAACTTGGCTACAACAGTGTGGCTAGGAAGGGGCAAAGCCGGGATCTGAACCAGGTCTGCCTGATTCTGAAGCTCATGCTTGTGCTTCCAAGCCTTATTTTCTCCCTCATGAATGTTTTCTAATGCTGGGTTTGCAGAATCTGGACCCTGCCTGCAGCCCCAGAATGCATCAGGAGTACTGCCAAGTGAAGGGCAAGCAGAATATTCTCCCTGCACTTTCTCTCTTGCCTTTTGCCTCTCTGCAGGCTGCCGGTTTGGTGTCGCGTGCCTGGGACCCATTTTAAGGCTGTGCTGCCCAAGACGTGAGTGGTGTATTAAAACTGGAGACTCATTGTTCACTTCACGGGCGTTAATCAATGGCAAATTAGAATGGAATTGATATATGCATATGACATGCACATTAATTCCAAATGTGTTTATCGTAATTAATGCTATTACAATGAATACCAAAGGAATCAGGGAATGATTAGCTACACTTAGTATTTGTTACGGTTTGTTTAAAAAAGTTAAACATAGAATTAGTTGAGGTTTGAGGAGTGATGTTTCATTTTCACGGCAAACATGGCTGTAAGCCTTGGGTTTTTGCGTGATGGGAGGTTTCAGGTGGGCTCCCCATGCGAGATTTTACAGAAAATTGAGGTAATGAGGCTATCATCCTCAATTAATGGTGTGGTTTTCCTTTTGAATCATTTGTATCTCACAGCTGTTCCCTATTGTCATACCTACATTAAAAAGCCTACCAACTCAGAAAGATGTAAATGGAAGAGATACAAAAGTAGCCTATAAAACATCGAAAAGGATCAGTTTATGCTTTTATTCTGAGAGAGATAGCATGAGTGGGGGAAGGGCAGGGAGAGAATCCCAAGCAGGCTCCATGGTAGCCTGATGCAGGGACTCAACACAGGGCTTGATATGGTGGCTTATGGCAGGGGCTGAATCTCACGAACCAAGAGATCCCGACCAGGGTCAAGATCAAGGGTCAGATGCTTAACCAATGGGGCCACTCAGGCGCCCTTTGGATTGGTGTATACTTTTAAAAGACATATGCTGTGTTAGCTAGGTGGGCTATTCATATTCATGGACATCTGTGATGTTTTTGCCACCTTCGTTTGTATGACCCCATTTAATCCTCAGAATGACACTGAGGCAGAGGTTAAAATGAGAAAACTACGGCTAGGAGGAGTTGACCAGCTCCCAGTGACATGACTGCTGCGTGGAGAAACGGGGATTCGACGCTAGGTATCAAAGTGTGAGTTCAAATCCATGCTTGCTCCACTAAGAGTGGTGTACTTCCTCCCAAGTGACAGGCCCCCTCCCTCTGCACCCCTCCTCTGGTGTAAGACCTTCCAGATGGGTAGAGCTGGTCATAAAGAAGACAGGATGAAAGAGAATGGTTCACTTGGGACAAACCCAACTCTGTCAATGGATCAGCTGCTCAAAGTGTTGTACTGTCACTTGTTTTCAAAGGATGAGCTTTTGAAGAAGAAGTATGTCATATGGAGGAATCTGTTTAACAAACATTTGTTGAGCACCTACATATGCTGGGAATTCTTACCAGCCCTAGTGAGACAGATGAACAGCACAGTCACACGTATGCAAATAGCTTATATTATAGGGGAGTAAGTAGACACACAGATGATTCCAAAGGAACATGATAAGTCTATGATAGATACCTGAGGTTTCTGGAGAATCAGTGAGGAGTGCTAACCTAATCTATAGATTGTAGGGAGGCAAGAAACACTTCCCATATGTGGTATGTAGGTTGAGCCTTGAAGATTATCAAATGCCTACTTGGTATAAGATACTGGGCTCCACTCTCTGAATCCTATGGATGGGGATTCTTGGGCTATAAGAGGGCCACTTCTGGGACCGTTCTCAGTGCCTAGCACAGTGCTGATAGTAGGAGGCCTCAATGTCTGTTGAATGAACGAATAAGTTCATGTAGAGTTTGCAAATTGCCTTCGCCAAGACACTTTCCTCTCTTCATCTTTTCACTTCTGCCCTGAATATGCCAGCATCTGGAGGGACACAGCTTACTGTACATTGTTAAGAGTAGTGGGTTTGAAGGCTGGATCTGCTGCCTGCAAGCCACGAGACCTTAGGGAGGTACCTCACTTCTCAGTCCCTGAGTGTCCTCATCTTTATTTATTTTTTTTAACGTTTATTTAGAGAGACAAGGAGCTCATGCCCGTGCATGTGCAAGTGCAGAAGGGGCAGAGCAAGAGGGAAAGAGAATCCCAGGCAGGCTCTGCTCTGTCAGCTCAGAGCCCACCGTGGGGCTCGATCTCATGAACCGTGAGATCATGACCTGAGCTGAAATCAAGAGTTGGTCACTTATCTGACTGAGCCACCCCAGTGCCCCTCCTCATCTTTAAATGGGACTGATAATATCCCCAAATCACATGGTTATGACTCATAATAACTTCAAATCCCATGGTTGTATGACTGATAATAACTCCAAATCCCATGGTTATATGACTGATAATAACTCCAAATCACATGGTTGTGTGCTGATGTGTGAAAAAGCGCTTAGAGCAGTAGCTAGCGCATAGTGAGTACTCAGTCATTATTGGCTCTTCAGTTTTCTATGACACATTGATTAATCTTCTCAGACAAATCTCTCTCTTGGCAAATTCCAGCTTTTCTCTGCTATCATGTGGTCTGATTGTACAGTCTATAATCTCACAGAGTTTGATGATACTTTTGATGACAAGATTCCATGATTTCTTTCCTAAATAGCTTTACTGAGTCCCATTGAGTCTGACTTGACAAATAGTAAATGAAGAGACCTTGTTTTGGTTGTTTGTATCAGCCAAAGCTTATGCAATCATGTGCATGGCCGGGCTGTTGAAACCACTGGTCTCTCTCTTTATTTTAATTCGCGTATTAGTTCAGTTTTTTTGTTTGTTTGTTTGTTTGAATTTGAAGGCAACAGAAACCAGCTGGAATTCCCCTAAGCAAGAAAAGGAAACTTATTGAGAAGATACTGTAGTACTACAGGCATTTCCGGGAACAACCAGGCCTCAAAAAAGGGTGGGGACCAGGGAAATTCCACAGCCTCAGGGACAGGAGTTTGTAGACCTTTCTTACAGATCTCCACCAATCCTGTGACTAGATTCTTAACAGATCCCTGGGAGAAGGTATCCAGTTTTCCCAGATGTGGCTGGGTGTCCACCGTGAAACCAATGTGCTATAGCCAAGGGGGGCCAGAGTCGTGAAACAAAGACAAGAGTGTGTGGAGGCCTGGGTCAGGCAGTTCCCAGGGAAAGGTATACAGTGTATTTACTGCAGTTAATTTGTGTGTAGCCTGGAGAATTGTGAATTTACTTCTTGCTTTCAGCTCTGAGGAGATCACTGCTCAGTCAGGCATGGTTACTGAGCACTTACCATGTGCCTCACTCTGCTGGGAATGGTGTTTATGTGAATATGTGCACGTGTGTGCATGCGTGTGCACGTGGTGGCCAAAAAGAAGCATGCCTTGGGGACTTCGTCCTTAAGGAGGTTATAGCACAAGGACAGCACCAGGTTGAGATGGTTTTATTAGTTTGGACATGAATGTGACCTCTTTATCAGTTGTTTCCTCGTTCCTTTTTCTCCTCAGCTATTTATATCTACCTTGTATTTCATACTTCTTACAAATTGGGGCATTTTTGGCCCAAGTATTCAGTATTGAGGGTGGATCTCAAATGAGAGCATAAAAAATACTGTACAGTTGAGGTGCCTGGGTGGCCCAGTCAGTTGGATGTCCAACTCTAGATTTTGGCTCAGGTCATGGTCTCGTGGTTTGTGAGATGGAGCCCTACATCAGGCTCTGCGCTGGCAGCTTAGAGCCTGCTTGGGATTCTCTCTCTCCCTTGCTCTCTGCCCCTCCCCTACTTTCTTGTGTCCTCTCTCCCTCTCTCTCAAATTAAATAAATAAACTTAAAAAAATAGTGTAGAGTTTAGTGAGTACTTACTGTATGTCAATAACTGTACAATTTCATTATTTCCCTTTTCTCTAGAATTCTCTCAGCCCCCTAAGCAGCAGGCACTAGGATTATGCATATTTCACAAATGAGGAGATGGGACCTTAGAAAGAGGAAGTAGCCGTCTCAAGATTATGCACCTCAAGTGTGAGCTGAATGAAAGCATTTGAACAAGTTTCAACTTTGCAAAACACAAAGCCAGGACTCCTCACTACTATACTCTCCTAGCTTTTACCTTTTATAAGATGTAGTAAATTTTTTGGCTTACTTTTCATGTTTCATATTTTCCATTTTTTCCCTTACGTTTCCACATGGAAAGATTTTCATTTTTTTTTTAAACCACAATCTCATTGGTATTTCCTAAGCCTGCACCGTGTAATCATAGGTCCCTTGCAAAATAATGGAATTGAATATTGTTCTTTGAAAATCAACACATAGTGGGGCGCCTGGATGGCTAAGTTGGTTAAGCGTCCGACTCTAGCTCGGGTCATGATCTCACGGTTTGTGAGTTCAAGCCCCACGTCAGGTTCTGTGCTGACAGCTCAGAGCCTGGAGCCTGCTTCGGATAATGTGTGTGTCTCTCTCTCTCTGCCCCTCCCCCACTTGTGCTCTGTCTCTCTCTCAAAAATAAATAAGGTGTAAAAAAATTTTTTTAAAAATAAACACATAAAAAAGTTATTAAATTTATTTTGTCCAAATCAGCATCAGACATGATTTTTTAAGCAGTCTGGAAATATGTTCAAAGGCAAGGTGTGCTAATATAAACTAGTAGGTGGCATTGACCTAAAAGAATAGTTTGGAAGGGAAAAATTTATAATATTTTATATTTTTCAAAAAAAAATCCCAAGGACAAGAATGAGGTTTTTGGAAATATTTGGGACAAGGATATTGGGGAAGGTCCTCTAGAATGATGGATGAAAGGAAGGAAGTAGGGCTCTTCAGTTCCCACTTCAGTTTGGTCTTCTATGTCAAGGAAAATGTTCTCTGGACTCAACAGTGTAGAATGAACATGTGTAAATGAACATGAATACATGAGAAGAGCCACAAGGTGTGTGAAGAGACAGAATATCGTATTGATCTAAATAAATTCGAGTCTTCTATCACACAGGAGATTTATGCCATGGCTCTGGAAGGCATTAAGTAGGAGATCACTGTTAAAGACTCTAAGGAATCTCAAGAATGAGATAGACAGATGTCAGATGATGGGTGTCACAACCCTGGAGCAGTGGGCTTAATGAGGAGGTGGTGATGATCACTGGGGATGTTGTGAGAATTTGATGCAAGCAATTCATGCTAGCGCAAATCTTGCCTTGTTTGTAAGGGTCACTATTAGTTGAGAAAAAGAAAATAACACAAGCAAAACAATCTCAACAATGTATCTGAACAACCTCCTTGTGAAATCTTTGTGATCATCAATAGGGACGTGTATTTGTAGGTAAGGGAAACTGGATGGATTAATAACGGGTCACAAATCATTCTCAAAGGGTACCAACCCATGCTTGAAAGTGAATCTGGAGGTAGTCTAGTAGCCTGCTGGCTGATGCTGCCCTTGGCTCCGCCCTCCTGTCTACCTAAGAGATGCCAGCATCGTTTCCCTCGGTTTGGGGACGATATCCCCCAGTTCATCCAGTGTGCAAATAATACAAAGACAGGAGGGACAGTGAATACGAAGACAGAAACAGGATATAAAATGATATTTATAGACCAGAGATCTGGGCCAAGTCTAACAGAACAAAATGTAGCAGGGATAAATGTAAAGTTCTATAAATCCCAAAATTAAACTGCCCAAAATCGGATGAGCGCCCTCCTGTTCCAGAGAATTAGTATCATGAGTGAAATATTATTAAATGGTTGAGGAAACAGTAAGCTCAAGGATCCCTATGAGTCAACTCTGATATAATAAGCCACAAAATTCGCAACCCCGTAACCTATGTTGATAGATGTATAGTATAGAATGAGAACGGGGATGATTTCTTTATACTTTGCACTTCTTAGTTTGGAATATTGTGGTTGTAGTAATTTAGTTGGGAATAATTTTCTTCTGTTCTGGTATATGCTTAGTAGGATGTGGACACATTGGAAGACATGTAGGAGAAAGAGAACCTGATGGCCAGAAGATTTTAAGTCCTGTCATATAGGGGATGTTTGAAGAAATGGGGACCTTACTAAAATGAAAAGAGAGGGGCGCCTGGGTGGTGCAGTCGGTTGAGCGTCCGACTTCAGCCAGGTCACGATCTCGTGGTCCGGGAGTTCGAGCCCCGCATCAGGCTCTGGGCTGATGGCTCAGAGCCTGGAGCCTGTTTCCGATTCTGTGTCTCCCTCTCTCTCTGCCCCTCCCCCGTTCATGCTCTGTCTCTCTCTGTCCCAAAAATAAATAAATAAAAAACGTTGAAAAAAAAAATTAAAAAAATAAAATGAAAAGAGAAAGAGAAGGCAGAGAAGAGACATGATAGCAGCCTTTAGATACAGGAAGGGGTGTCAGGTACAAGAGATATTATGACTGCTTAATATAGTATCACATTGGTGCTAATCTGTGGCAGTCACAGGGGGACAGATTGGGATTCAAAATAGGGAATGAATTCCTAACAGCAATGCCTGGTCATGAGATGAGTCTTCTTTTTTTTTTTTTTTTTTTTTTTTTTTTTTTTTTTTTTTTT
>NW_024412404.1:43394835-43426535 GCF_014898765.1 Herpailurus yagouaroundi
TTTTTTTTTTTTTTTTTTTTTTTTTTTTTTTTTTTTTTTTTGAGATGAGTCTTCTTAATAAGAGGTATGGAAGTTTCTATTATGGGAAGTTAATCCTAGGCTAGAAGACCAAGTAGGGTGAATCTTAACAGACATTCCTGTAGATTGCTGGTATATTCTTCAATAGGGGAACTAAGCTTCTGAGTGACATGGGCTCTCACCATTCTGCAAGAGGTAAGCAAGCCCACAGTCAGGAAGACTAGTTAGAGGCTATTGCTATTTTCTAGGTGAAATGAAGATTGGCAACTGTTTGGGTGTAAAGGTGCAGAAGAGTCTAGGATTATCTATCATTACAAAGCCTTTGTAAAGCACAGTGAGTGAATCTGATGTGGCTGTGGCTTGCTGTGTGATCTGGGCCAAATCATTAAATGGTGGTGGTCTTTAGCTTCCTCATCTCTGGAGGCTAGAATCAGGATCCCTTTCATTACTGGCATTCTGGGGGAAAAAAAAACAAGCTGTAAGAATCACATTTTTGAAAAGTACATTTATGGCTGTGTGGCTGCCCACTTATTTAATATATGAGGAGGGACATGGAGGTGGCTCCTACCCAGATATATTTTCTCATATTTTCCAGCAATGACTTCTATAGTGGCTGGAATTTCACCATTCAGGTTTTATTGAATTGAATTAAGACCTCATTCTCTCTCTTAAAAGCTGAATAGACGCTAAACGATGCACACGTTAAACCATAGTTAATGGTTTAATTCTAGCAGGAATTAGGTTTTTGGTTGTTTTTCTCTAAAAGCTCCAGTGAAACACAGGCTCTTAAGGAAAGACCATTGTGGAGGGTGGGGCAATATTTGGATTGCAGAGTTGAGTATAATTCCGCAGTTGACAAACGCAGTGGGGGGGGGGGGGACCACCATTGGGGGTAGAACAAGTATACGGGCTTCAAGGGCAGGCTTCAGTCATTTCAGCTGTGCTCTGGACTCACCAGCTCTCTGGTTGGGTCCCAGGTTCATTTAGCTCCTTCTCTTCCATTTTCTTGAGAGCGAGATCTCGAGGATGTTAGGCATGCTCCATTGTGATTGTTGTTCTGTCTGCTCAGTGATTGAAATATAACCATCTTTCCCCAGCACTTTGTGAGATGGAATTAATTACTTTCATCTGAATTATTTCCTGAGTGGTCTGAGACAGTGTATAATAATGAAGTTACTGTTGGGTTTCACATAATGTGGACTTAAAAGAGAAAGTTTAAATATTTTCCATGTATCTTGAATGTCTGTAGGCAGCTGTTTGTTTCTGTCTATTTAACAACCTTGGAAAGAGTTTGCTGGTGGAATTCAGTGAGAGTTTTAAGAAAAAAAAAAAAAACCTTCATGGAAACAGGGACTTTGGCTTGAAAAATAATTTATTAAACTCTTTCTAGCAATTAACCACTCAAGTAGGAGTATGTCTACTCTATTGACTGACCTTCTTTTAATTAAATGCTGTACCTGGCTAGGTATCTTTTAAGAATCTGGCATTGACTTTACACAACCATAGGGAATCTATCCAAATAAGATTTGCTTAGGTCTCTCCCCACAGAAAAAGGTTTAGGGCACCTTCTAATATTTTAAATTAAGAGTGAGGAATCCATTTGATGGATGGAACTGGGGCCGCCTTACTATTTGAGAAAGGTTAAATGATATTTACCAGCAAATTTTCTTGCCAAGAAATATAAAAGGAAAAGCGGTCTACATTCATGTAGAGTGATGGGCCAGGTCATGTCAGGAGGAGAACATATGTGCTCAAGTTCTGCATAGGCTTCCATTAAGTCTGGCTTCTGAAGGATGCAGTGACTATAAAGTGTGTGTAAAAACAAGAACAGGAAGAATGCAAGTATTTGCTGATGGCAACACTTTAATCCAAAGCTCATTTCCTGATACTGATTACCTTTGGTAATAGAAGGATAAGAAGGATCCTAATGTGTGACTTTGTTGATAGTTTTTCCCTCTGTTCCCAGTAAATGTGGTTTTAAAAAATATACTTTTACTATTCTAGGGTAGACTTTTCAGAGGACTTCCTCATCAGTGATCTTATTTTCTGGCATGACATTGTCCTTGGGCTTTATGTTTGCACCATGCTATGGATAAGACAGCATTACCATGATATTCTCCAGAGGTCAGTGACCTAAAAGTCCAAAGCTGACCAGGAACTAGGGAATTCTGTGCCATCATTATGGTGACCATGTTTTCAGAAACCCCAAGAATGTTTTTTTCCTAGTATTTATGTATGTGGAATGACTGAATCATATTTGCATCCTGAAATAGAGCCTTAATTTGATAGACCTAATATGATTTAGAGACATTTGGACTGGGCCAGGCAGTCTGAGAGGTAGGAGTTCAAAGCCTCTATTTGTGGACAGTTTCTGTTTAGTAAAATTCTACCACGTGCTAGACCCTGCACTACTAATTTTATGTTACAAGCTTAAATTCCTACAACTCTCTGAAGAAGCTATTCTTACTCTTACCCAGAGGTGAGGTAACTTGCCCCAGTTTGCAGTATATAATACAGCTGGGATTTCCACCTAGGCCTGTCTCACTTAAGAGCACATCAGGGGCATCTGGGTGGCTCAATCTGTTGAGCTTGCAACTTTGGCTAAGGTCATGATCTCATGGTCTGTGAGTTTGAGCCCCGCGTCGGCCTCTGTGCTGACAGCTCAGAGCCTGGAGCCTGCTTTGGATTCTGTATCTCCCTCTCTCTCTGACCCTTCCCTGTTCATGCTCTCTCTCTCTGTCTCAAAAATAAATAAACATTAAAAAAATTAAAAAAAAAGAGCACATGCACTTCACATGACACGGTGTTTCCATGTTGTTTATCAGTCTGTCATAAGGGCTGGCTACATCAAGATCATCTGGGGCCCTTGTTAAAAATCAGACTGTCAGACTCCTCCAAAGACCTACTAAGTCATAATCTCTCTAGCTGTTGTTGGCCAGCTCTGTAGCCCATGGGTCATGGGCTCTTCTGCGTTAATGCTTGTCTTAGACTATAACCTTGTAGAGGGCAGGATTTTTGCTATGCATTTACACCTACCAGCAGATGGTAGAGACAAAGTCCAAAACACTGGGAGAAAACCCTTTATCCCCTAGCATTTCTGGTTTTAGGTGCTGTTATCAGAGAAGTCAAGAGAGTTATTGAAATATAAGCTTCCTTGGGCTTGGTGGTTGAGAACAATCTTTGGGCTCATGGCCTTGCTTGCTGTGCTATGACATGGAAATTTACCCAGAAAATGATTCCTGTCCAGCCTGCCTGTAGCTTGGGATATTCATAGAGGAATGAAAACTGATTGCAGAAGTCAGTCCCTGCTGGGGCCCCACCAGGCAGGGCCTGACCCCCATGCCCATGTATCAGCATCTTGTTTATTAGCATCAATAAAGAGTTATTCCACTCATTAGTGGATGGCAATTTGAACCACAGAATTATACCCCATTCCTGCCAGCTCGTTTACTCATTTTCTCCTTTTCCCCAAGCACTAAAAAAGTCCAGATGGAGTCAGGGCGGGTTGGAGGGGGATGCCAGAGAAAAAATTAAATTAGAGAAGGTGCTATTGAAATAACCTGGCTAATCTTAGCAGAGATCTGTGGCTAATGCATTCCAGGTGAACTCATTTTGTTTGAAAATAGTGTCATGTGTCTCTGTGTTAGTGTGTAATGGGGAGGAGAAGAGAGGATAGATTTGTCTGGAATTGTTGAACAACAACTGAAACCTGACTAATGAAAAGGCACATTCATTCATTCACTCATTCATGCATTCTTTCTGCAAAGAGAAATATTGACCACCTGCTGTGTACTTGAGACTTGTCCATGTGTGAATTTTTTATATAAGAGAACTTGGGATCCACCATTAAAGAATTTAAAATTTAGATCAATAGGGCAACTGGGTGGTTTAGTTGGTTGAGTGTTGGATTCTGACTTTGGGTCAGGTCATGATCCCAGGGTTATGGGATTGAGCCCTGCGTAGGGCTCCATGCTGAGCATGTAGCCTGCTCCAGATTCTCTCTCCCTCTGTGTCTGCCCTGCTTGTGCGAGCACATACTCACTCTCTCTCTCTCTCTTTCTAAAAAAAGTTAAAAAATTTTAAAAATTAGATCAATAATAAAACTGCATGAAAGTTAAGTAAGGGCATAAGAATTGGATGAGAAATATCATAACAAACCAAGTAAATGTTGTTGCAGAAAGTGAGTGGTAAAGTAGTTAAGGAGAGCCTGGATGAAAGGAATAATCCTAAATGATTTAGAATTGAACTTGAAATTTGAGTTCCAAAAATGAGTTAGATTTACATGGAAATGAGGGCATTTTGGCCGAGGAGAGTGTGTGCTGAGGTGTGCTGGGGGCTTTGGCAAATAGTCAATCCGGCCATATTGTGTTCATGGGGAACATGTTGGTGAGTCAAAGAAAGAGAAATGGAATATCCTTTAATGATCTAGAATGATTCTACTTTGCCTTCCTCTGTCATCACACTTGTCACATGGAGTCATAATGTTCTGTGATCTTGTCTGTCTGTCCCATTAGATTGAAACTCCTCTTGATCAAGGACTATCTATCTCTTTTGACTTTCAAGTGCCATCACTGACACAAAACTGGCAAATAATATGCACCCAGTTAAGGGTGTAGGGACTAAATTATGATGTATCTGGATAAGGGTGAAGGGCCAATCCCTTCTCCCTTCCTTATTGCCTGCTACATGCAGGGCACCAGCCAGAGGGGTTTACTCTTGTATAAAATTATTAGGTTATTATATGGCTTGTCATCAATATGGTTTGGGGAAGTTGAGGTTATTCTGAGCCCTACAGTACTATTATTGGAGTGAGGTCATTAATAAACCACAGAGGAAAGTGTCCAATGATGGACATCTATTTATTAAGGATCTACTTATGTCTGGTCCCATGTTAACTACTACGGGGGTATATGAAAGATTAACATATAGGATAATATAGGGACTCTGTCTTTGGAAACATGTAGCATATTAGACAGATGAAAGTCCAGTACATGAAACAGAAATTAACAAAAGAATGTCTGGATAAGCCAAGCAACCTGCCTAGGCCTTGGTTTATTTTTGTCTATGAAGTTGGACTGGATGATCTCTAAGTACCCTTTGAGCTTGAAATTGATCAAGGGCTCAAAGAGTGCAGCAGGGGTAAATAAGTGTACAGGGCAGGTGTTGCTTATTCAGCACCTTCTTCATAAACAGCCTTTCTTGGCAGGGTAAGGGTGGGGTCAGGTGGAACTTGGAAGGTACCAGGTGAAGTTTGAGTGGGAGAGGAGAAATCATCCAGAGATGGAGAAAGCCCGAGTGAAGTGTTGGACGCTGGAGCAAGCATGCAGAGTGGAGACTGCCTGTGGTATCAGTGGACCTCACACGGCATGGACCCTCTGAGACTGGCGAGGGTGATGCTTTGAATATGAATCTCTTAGGAGGTTAAATACCTCCCTTTACAAGTTGCCGGCAGTGCACTGGCTGAGATCCTGGGTGTTCACGCTCTGCTGGTTGGTGCCTGGGGAAATCTTCCCAACTTTCAGATTAGTGATTTCTGGGACTGAATGCTAAGGATTTGACCTCTTAACAGTTCCATGTGCTTTTAGGAACCCTCCTGAGATAGTCACTTGACTTCTCCTGAAGCTGGAACATCTGTATCCATGTTCAAGATCAACCATTATTTTCAGACCCACTCCAGCGCTTAATAACTGCTGTTGTCCAAGTTAAGGTTTTTTGGTTTCTTTTTTTTTTGGTGGATCTTTTTTTGGCCCCATTAGAGCTCACAAAAGTCTGTGCCTGCTTTGTCCAGGTGGGTCTGTCAGAGGCCCCCTGACCCAAATGGTCTGTCCCCACATCATGTGGCAGCACAGCCCAATTACAAGTGACCAGGGCAGCAGTGCACTTAATTTTATGCAGTTAACACCTAACCCTTGGTTTCCTTGGCAAAGCAAAGGCATTGGCCTTTTGGCCTCTCCTGGTCTGGTCAGCAATTACCCAGTTATTAAAAGTAGATAATTGCCATTAGCGCTTGTCCTCAGTTCATCCCAAGTCTCAGTGCGGGCTGATTTTCATCTCATTTGCAAAGCTCTCAGATGCAGGGCAGGGGATGCTGGTCCTTCAGACAGTGGGCAGGTGCAGCAGCAGAGCTTGCCCCCAGGGGCCCCTTTGCTTGGGCTGCGTTTTGCTCTTAGCGATGGTGCCCCGAGTTTTATGCTCGCCTTCATGCTTCAGCTCCGGGTCCCCCACCTGTGTGTCTGTGTTCCTGTTTGTTTGGCGGACTGTGGTTTTATTGTCAGGGGAATAGGCTTTCCTCTTGCTTTTTCTCGGCTGGATATTGCTTTGTGGGAGCGGTTGGAAATTCAGTTTGGGGGGGCGTGAACTTTCTCTCCTCATCTCTTTCTCTTCCCCTTTCTTTCTTCTGAGTTCTCATTTCTGAAGAGATTTCTCTTCTTAAACCCTGACATTAAAGGGAGGCGTTTTCATTTTCTCCAGGAAAGTCTCACTGCACAGGTGTGTGCTTCATTCTTCTACACGCAGCTGTTTTTCCCCTGCTGCCTCGATGTTGATCGCGCTTGTCTGAAGTACAAAGGGAAAGTCAAGATTACAGGTTGTCCTTCTCTTGATTGTATTCTTGGCTGTAGCCTCTCAGCCCTTTGCGGGAGGAACTTCATCAGGCGGACGTGGAAACAGGAGAATTCTCAGCCCCAGAAATAGATGCTTCTCAGAGCAGATGGCTTGGGGACCCTCCTGCCCAAGAGCGGATTTAGACGGGCCCCAGCAACCCATAGGTTCGGGGTGGGGAGAAAACGTCTGAGATCTGTGTTGGAGGCAAAGAAAATTCTGACGGAGTCTGTGTGCAAATGTATTCAGAAATCTAATTAGGCCCTGAGTGTGTTTGCACTACTCTGTTGCAGTGGCTACAATATTATTCGATTTTAACTACTTCCAGAGGGCAGTGATCTTTAACCCAGATTCATCCCTACTCTTTTTTTTTTTTCCTTTTTCCTTTTCTTTTTAGGGTTGTTAAATAGAATGAGGGTTACTGCATTTTATTCTTGTGGCTGTGGAGATTAAGGAAGCATTTGATGCTGTTTGTCATGGGGCCACCAGCTATAAACTGTGTCCCAGCTAGGAACCAGTGGTGTAGATCACAATGACAAGATGGGTCTGGAGGTAACATAATCCAGCCTCTCATTCTGCAGGCGAGAAACTTAATCTCCATATTCCCATCTGTCCAGTCTCTCTTCAAGACCTGGACTCCAGGATGTCTTGTTTTCCAAATGCCCTGTGCCTCATCACTTAAAAATGACAGCTAGGACGTTGTGAGACTTGAGAGCTGATAAGGTGATCCAGCTGGTTCTCTGGTCTCGTGGCCCTCCACGAATGCAAGGAGAGATCCCATCCCTTCCGTGTTCTTCTTCCAGGCTGCGTCTCAGATCCAGGGGGCCTGTCCTTTTTGAATTTCCCATTTAGTGGCTTGACAAAGTCAGTCTGCCTCCATGGGCTTCCCAGTTTGACCTCTGACATGCCTTCGTCCTGCTGAGGCAGCCCCTGTTAGGGAACTGATTTTATTTTATTTTATTTTATTTTATTTTATTTTATTTTATTTTATTTTATTTTATTTTATTTTATTCTTTTATTTGAGAGAGAGAGAGAGAGAGAGAGAGAGAGCGAGCAAGTGATCAGGGGACAGGGGCAGAGAGAGGGAGAGAAAGAATCCCAAGCAGGCTCCACACTCAACATGGAGCCCAGTGTAGGGCTTGATCCCACAACTGTAGGATCATGACCTGAGCCAAAATCAAGAGTCAGATGCTCAACTGACTGAGCCACCCAGGCACCCCAGGAAAATGATTTTAAATCTGAGGCTCTGTTGTGGGCTGAGTTGTGTCCCCCTAAAATTCATATGTTGAAGTTGTAATGCCCAGGGCTTCAGAATGTGGCCTTATTTGGAAATACATACAGTCATTGCGGATATGATTATTTGAGTTGATATTGGAGTCAGGTGGGCACCTAGAGCAATATGACCAGGATCCCTATTAGAGGGATATTCACATACAGACACACACAGAGAGGACACTGTCTAAAGATACAGTCAGAGATCAGGGTGATGCATCTTTCAGCCAGGAAACACCAAAGATTGCCAGCAGACCACAGACACCACGGGAGAGAGGTCTAGAACAGCTTCTCTCTCACGGCCCTTAGAAGGAACCAACATGTCCACACCTTGATCTTAGATTCCAACCCCCAGAACTCTGACACAAAAACTTTCTGTTGTTAAAGCCGTCCAGTTTGTGGTACTTAGTCACAGTAGCCTTAGAAACTAACAGGCTTCAAACGAAGTGAGAATGTCTTCCCTTGTGGAAGGGGAAGTCATCACCTGGGGAGGACGGGGGCAGTGGAGGAACTTCTGTCTTCTTACTTCCTTCCCAGCAGTGTGGGGATTCTTGGACAATAAATTAGGCTGAGATTTTGTGTAGGGGTTATTTTCGTGTATAATCTTTTGTCTGTTATATGTGGCCTTTTATCTGGAATACCAGTGGACTTCCCTTGCCCATGTGCTACATGCACTGTGTGAGATCCAGCCCAGAACTCCCCTTCTTGAGATCTTTTTCTACTCCCAGGCTTGGGTGTGTGTTTTCTGCCCTCCTTCCCCACAACTTACGTCATGTTCTAACCATTGTGCTGCTTTGCCGGCTCAGCAGGTGCTCCGCAGAGGGCCTGGTGTAGTCCTGAGGGTGCTGGGATGGTGGTCGACTCAGTGTTCAGGTTGCTCATCAGCAGCAGGGGGAGCAGACGATAAGTATGTGAATGGATCAGAATAATGTCACCATGGAGGGTTACATAAAGAGAGTAAACCAAAGTAATAGAGTAGAAGGGCCGCTGGATACAGTGAAGTCAGGGAGGCTTCTCAGAGGGGGGTATAGGTGAGCCGAGACCTGAAAGAGCAGAAGGAGCCAGCTACACGAAGATCTGCAGGGAGAGTTCTGGGCTGTGGGGAGTGCGAAGTGCAAAGCCCCAGAGGGGGTGGTGGTCCTGGCACATGCTTGCTGGAGTGGCTGGCGAATGGTGGCTCAGTGGAGAGCGGGGATGGGGTTGAAGAGATGAATGGGAGTGGGGTGGTGTGAGCTTTGCCTCCCCGCCAGACCGAGCTGATTGTGTAAAGGATTTCACAGCCTTTGTCACCAGAGCACCTAGCACACTGTCAGTGCAAATATACATATATTTATGAAGACCCATAATTAGTACATACGTTAGTATGCACACATGCTAATTAAAAATCACTAAATGCTAGACGTCACTAGACATTTAGGACTCAAGGATTGCTTCTTGGGCAAACTCTGCTGTCCAGGATGCATCAAGAGACAATAAATAAGTAAACACGGTTCGGAGATGCGAAGGCAAAATGTCGAGAGTTTTAATGTGCTCAAGGTCACAGAGTTTACTTAGCAGACACTGCCTTTGGCCCTTGTTCAGAGTCTATTAATTCTCTTTCTACATACTGTTCTCATGATGTGGTCCTTAAGTTTCCCAAGTCCTAGCAAATTTAGAGCAACAAATTATAATTGGGAAGCAAGCGGGGGTGGAGAATGGACACTAGGGGCAAACGGCATGATGTAGGCATGACGTGATGGTGGGCAGACTGGCAACAAGAAGGTGGACAGGTGTGAAGAAAAAAAGAAGAACCAGGAATGCAGAATGCTCACTGGGGTAAGACTACTAATTCAGGGAAGGCAGCCTTACGCATCACAATAAGCTGAGACATCCTGTATATTCTAGCATGGTAAAAATACAGGCTGTTCACAATGAGAGTTCTGAAGTGCCACAAAAATGTTACATTTTGCTCCATGTATTTTGTCTAACAAAATAGGGAAGTGAGTACCATTCTAGAGTAATTTCCATTTGAAATGGCTAAAATTCAAAAACAAATCAGGTGCTTAAGGGTAAGCTTCATTTATCTGGAAAATGTATGTCTGTGCAATTCTACCTCTTTGAATGATGCCAAATAAATGAAAATGTGATTGTTTAGCCTTTTGATCTTCAAAAACCTTAGTACAAGTGGTAGATGATTTCCTGTGACCTCCCAATCAGAGCAAGGAATTATCATTTCTGTTTTTTTCCTCCCGAAGAGCCAGGTAGAAAATGACGAGCAAGCAATGACATTATTACAGTGGCACTTTCATGGATGTTCAGGGAACTAAAAAGTCAGCAGAGGCGCTGCATGAAATATTCATAGGTATTATTCTTTTTCTCGCCTCCTCCCTCCCCAGATGCAGGAGTGAAAAGCATCCAGGGCAAAAGTTCTGAGTACCGGAAGCATGTAGAAGTGGCTCCCGCAGGCCTATCTTTGACCTTTTGGGGAAGGGAGGGAGAGACAAAGCTCTTCCTCTCCGATGCCAACTTTCTTTTTTCTCATTTCTGCCATCTTGGTTTTCCAATACACAGAGATGCATCTGCTTCTTACAGAGGCTCTAGGGCCCTGAATGGATATTGACAGTTCCGTCTTCTCTTGGGAATGAGGTTAGGATTTTACCCCTAGAGGTTTCTGGGAGGTGTGTGGGATCAAATAGATCAGTATCGTTGGTGGGAGGAGATGGAAGCTAACAGCCTGGTCCACAGTGGTTCTTGGGCACTGCCTGCAAGCTGTTGACTGGTAGGAAGTCAGGAGGCCCCCCGGAAGCACTGGTGGGGTTGGACGATTACTCTGTGGCCTGCCTTTGTCTTAATGGTCCTTACAGAAAGTTTGGCCAGTATATGATCCCATACTGCACGTGCGCACTCTTCTATGGAAGCCCATTGTATGAAATTCTAAACTTCTGAAGTCAGATTTTCAGAGAAGCACTTTTATGTGACAAGAACCCTCACTCTGCCCAGAGACACCTTGACCTGTCCCACCTCCAAACACATAACACTTATTGTTCTCCCAGGCAGATGACCTTCTTTCCATACAGATCTTAGCCATCCTTTATCGTCCATCTCAGCCTCACCACCTCCACGAAATTCTCCATGTCCACTGCAGCCCAGTGAGATTTCTTCTCATATTTCTAGTATGTGTTGCCTGACTGTTCATTTGGTCCCTATCACACATACCTTCTAATCAGTGGTGTGCTGGTTGATGTTTAATAAAGCTTCTCTTGGGAGCGCGGGGAGAGCCCTGATCCATAGCACTTGCCAATTTCTGTAGTGAAAATATACCCCTGCGGTGGCCAGTTTCAGACTAATGACATGATGTGACTCAATTCACAGTTGGGAAGAGGTGTGTACCATTGGCTTTCTCCCACTGGCACCAGCTGCTTCTGGCACCCAGTGCCCTGGGACTCCTCTTGCATATCTATCTTACCTCCTGAGCTCACTGGTGCTCAACTCTGACTTCATGTTAGAAACGACAGGGGAACCTACAACAAATTCCAGTGCCCAGGCTCCACCCCCAGAGATTGATTTCCCTGGTGGTTGGAAGGTACCAGGCATCAGTAGTTGTAAGAGCTTCCCAGATGACTCAAATATACAGCTGAGGTGGGAACCACTGTCCTCGATGCAGGGGGAATATTTTATGTCAGTTCTTCTCAAAGTGTGATCCCTGGACACATCATCCTGGGACTTGTTAGAAATGCTAATTTTTGGTCCATTCCCCAGACCTACTGGCTGAGAGACTTGGGGAATGAGGGTTAGATTCACAATCTGTGGTTTCATAAACCCTCCAGGTGATTCTGGTGCACGCTAAATATGAAAACTACTGAAAAGTACTGTCTTGTGTCTTCTGAATCCTTATTAGAACCTAAGACAGTTACAGGCACACAGCTGTGCCCAATCAGCACTTGTTGATTAAAACCTATCAAGGGGTACATTTTCATGAAGCAAGCTTTTTCCCCCCCCGTCTCTTTGTGAAAGGATTTAGTATAGGGTACCTTAAAATAGAGATTTCTTCTTGCACAGTGAATCATGTGGTTCACAAATAGTCAAGAACCTAAAATTTAATGTTCATTCAGCTGTGCAGAGACAAACCTATTACATAAAACAAAGTACAATGACATTCATTCATTTGTTCATTTACCAAATATGTATTGATGGTGGGAACCTCATGGAAAGTACAATGAAATGCATTCATTCATTTGTTTACTCACCCATTCATCCAATATGTATATGGCTGGGGGCCTCATGCTAGGCATGAACAATTTGTTATCAGTCCATATCCACCTGTGATGACCGGTCAGCATTAGAGCTGCACATGCATGGACTGTTGTGCTTGATCTGTTCTTTACAAGCTGGGTGATGTGGTGGCAGACATTGAACTTCTTTAGACCTTTAATTTTTTCAGAGTGATTAGTATGTATGTAGAACTTTCTGCTTTAACTGACATAGGATAGCTTTCAAAAAAACTTATCAGCATCGTAAATAATGTTGAAAATAGAGACACACTCTCTTTTTAGTTAGAACAAAAATCAGGACACTTTTTACTCTTTTAATTTCTCAATAGTCAGTTGAGTGGTGTTTCTCAATCTTTAATGTGCATGCGAATCACCTGGGGATCCTGTTAAAATGCAGATTCCTAGAGGGCTGGAATTCCAGTGCTCCTGCTTCATAGACAGTACACTGAGTAGCAAGGCTCTGAGGTTCTGGCTGATGCAACAATAGGAAAAAGAAATGAGGGGGATGATAATTGCAAAGGAAATTATTTGCAGAGGTGATTGCCTACTTAAAAACTTGACAAACCACTAAAACTAATAAGAGTTTTATGCTTTACACATTACAAGGTGCTTGCCTGCCTGGTGAGGTAGTTGTGAGAGTCAAGTGATGGTAATTTGTAAATCATAAAGTGTTCTAGAAGTTTAAGCTAAGAAGGTAATGAATCATTAGTTTCTGAAAGCATAGTTAATTGTACTGCATTGCCTAGTCCATTGATTTTTTTTTTTCGGAATTCTTAACTAAGATTCACCCAGGAAGTTCTAAGAATGTATATTATCACTTGTTTCCTGTGTCCTAATCATTTCCTGAAGTAGATTACCTATCCTTTGAAGACTAGGGGCTTCTTAATCTCCTTTTGACAGCATGGTGAAAAGAAGGGATGGCAAATAGATTTTATCTAGTAGTTAACTCTGGTTGATTGGCAGGGCTTTCTGGAGTCTGAAGGCTAGGATTGCCTCCAGGCCTGAAGGCATAAGTGCGATGATCGATTATTGATGGCTGCCTTTGACAGAGGACAGGAGAAGTGATGAGCTGGTCGTTAGAACCAGATTGACTTGGGTTTGAATCTCTTCCAAGAATCAGACCATGCCAGAAACTCCTCTTGTTAAACTCTATGACCTCTTTCTAGGTCCATGTCAGCAACCATGCTTTACCTTTCTTCTGACCCGATGGAACCTTATTTTTTTCTTTCTACTACTACTGCACACACACACACACACACACACACACACACACACACACACACCCTCTGTCCCCTGCTGTTTCTCTGTCCACAGATCAGAGAACAGAAAAGAAGGATGTCTTTCCAGCTCTACTCTTCCTTACAAACTCCATTCCCTTTTGGGCTCAATTCCTGTTCCATCTGTGGAAACAGACAGATACCAACATGAAGACTTTAAGAAGTTTATGGACCTTTACAAAGCTTTATAGTCATGGAGCTAGACACTAGTACCTAACCAGGTCAGAGGAATTTCTGGACCTCTATCTTCTTATCTGTATAATGGAGATAATGATTTTGACATCCCAGATTTGCTGAGAGATTAAGTGATATATAATGTATATGAAAATACCCACACCAGTGGCTCGTGTACAGCAGTTAGTTGGTCAGTCAGTGTTGGTTCCCTCTTCCAGTTGGTCCTCTGCACATGGTGTGCAGTGTTTCAACAATGTCGAGATAGGGTAGGAATTGTGACCTGACTTGGCACAGAATCTAGATGACCTATGCTGTTGGATGGGGAGAAAGAGGGACAGTTATTTTATTTATAACTAAAATTTCCAAGGCTCTTGCTCTGTTTCAGGTATAATGTGAATTATGTATTAACTCATTTAATTTTCATAATAATATTGGAATCTATCTATTTCACAGATGAGGAAACCAAGCCCCTGAGAAATTAAATACGTTGTTCAAGGCCACCCAGCCAATCAGTAAGTCAGGGCTGGGGTTCCCACAGGGAGTCTGGCTCAGAGTCTGTGCTTTCAACTACTGCACATGGTACTTCGTCTAGGCCTGGGGTGGGGGACATCCTAGCATCCACAGCTACCAACTTGCCTTTTGGAGCCGGACATGATAGAGATTTGCTTTGTTTTCTGTAGAATTCCTTATCATCTAGATTTTCTGGAAGGAGCTCTTATCTTTGACTCTGCTGTTCTCCTTCTGCTTCAGGAGAAATGGCCCAGGAGAAAGTCAGAATGGGATAGAGGGCAGTGAGACAAAGCCTGGAGCAGACCTACTGAAGCTATACAGTCAGGCTAGAGAGAACCAGGGGGTGAGGCCATTGTCTGATTGGCTATGGTATCCATGAGAGTAGCTGAGAAGGTGGGTCACAGAGAACTATGGAGTGGAGGCTGTCACTAGATCTGGTTGATATTTGCCTCCTTGTCCCAGTGCGGGAGTCCCACCCTGACTCCCATGTGTCGAGTGAGAGGAGCACTGGGGGAAGTGAGTCAAGTGGCATCCTTGCATACCCTTCTCCTAGAACATTGCATTCACAGGGCTTGTTTACTTGTCTGTGTCCTGTGTGAGCTCTGTGGGAGGAGTAGGGGCTGTGTCTTCTTGTCACTCTTGTGTCTTAAGCACAGGCACAATGCTGGCCACACTGTTGGTAGATGAACCATGGATGGATGGATGACTTTTTAAAAGAAGGGCCCTTCATATTGTGGATGGTTGGAGGAGGCTGGCTTCCAACATGGTGTGGCAAGTTGGGCCTTCACCTTGGCTGTCTCTTGCTGCTAGTGTAGGGACCATGACAAAGATAAGATTTGGGGAAGTCATAAGTAGAAGGAGGAACAGATGTTTCCCCCTGGGCTCAAGGAGATAATGGGGCCATAATACATAAAGAGCATAACTCTCCATTATAACTTGGATGTACCCTCCCCAGTTGTGCATATTGGCCTTCTGTGACGTGTTCTTCCATCATTTTCTCCACCATGACCTCTGAGAGGTTTGATTTAACATAAATATTACCTGTATTCCACTGTGATGGGAAAGACTCATTATTTCCCAGATAATACAGGTCAGGTTCCTAGTTTTTCTGGGCTTAGCAGAGGGATACAAAAAGTGGTCATTCTTTGGGTTCACATTCCTCCAGGTTTTTAAAATTTTTTTAAAAAGTTTGGTTATTTTTGAGAGACAGAGAGAGACAGAGCATGAGCAGGAGAGGAGCAGAGAGAGAGGGAGACAGAGAATCTGAAGCAGGCTCCAAGCTCTGAGCTGTCTGCACAGAGCCCGACACAGGGCTCGAACTCATAAACTGAGATCATGACTTAGTCAAAGTCGGATGCTTAACCAACTGAGCCACCAGGTGCCCCTCCTCCAGGTTTTTTGGTGGGTAGCTTCATGTCCCCAGGTCCTCCTCACCCCCCATTAAATGTGGTTCTGATTCTAAATGTCTTACTTTCCCATCTCAAGTGTAAGCCCTCCAAAAGCTGGTTCTGTGACTTGTTCTGATATAGCGTGTGATTTCCATAGAGAAAATGATCAGTCAATACTTGTTGAGTTAGTGGTAAGTGTTGGTACACATAATCTATGCTGGAACTGCTGAGAAAATGATTTTCTCAAGAAAGTGGCAAGGTCTGCTTTCTGAACGCTGAATAAATGAAAAGCTCTAAATAGGCCTGGAATCTCTGGCCTACATGCTTGATGAAGTTTCACCTGAAGTTACAGGTGCAACCCTAGCTCCCAGGCCTGTGGAATTAATGCTTTTTGTCATGCTGCTCCAGAGGGCTTGAATGTGGAAAGCCCTTAGGTTCTACTCTGAAAGTTAAATGTCACCCCTTTCTTTAGAATTGTGACCCTCCCTCTTTCCTTTGATTCTTCATGATTTACAAGTCTGTTAGAGCTTGGTTGTAATATAAAAGATGGCCAGTAGGTGCCGAATTGTTTTACGACAGGTGAAGTGGCATCAAAGCTCATGGCTTTCCAAGACTGGACAGTTTCAGGGAAGGAGGACCCAGGGGTTTAACTGGATAAAGCAGAATTAGCCCTTGAACCAAATATTTTCTGCAAAGAAATTGCTAAATATGTGATCGGGGTTGTTTAAAACTGTTAGAGCAGAGCTTCTCAAGGTGTGCCTGACTGGTTATGATAACGGTTTACTGAGCTCCACAGTAGATGCACAGAATCAGAGTCTGCAGGGAAGACGTCCATCTGCTGTTTTGTGAGCTGTCAGGTGATTCTTAGGTGCATGGAAGTTTGAGAATCATTTGATGTAGGCACTCTCCCTTCTTCAGGCAGAGATAAGTAGGCACCTTGATTGGAGTTCAGTAAGGAGTAGGTGGAGACCAGGCATCTTTGTGAGAAATCTGAGATTTGTTATAGTTAAAAAAAAAAAAAAATCCAGGGCCCTACTTTTTCTATCTGTAAATTGTATTCTGTGATGCAAGGAATATTTAAAGAGAGGTTGTGCTTGAGATGCGGCCAGGGAAAGTGGGTGGAGGAGAGGGAACTCTTGATACCTAGGAAAGAAAAAAAAAACCCATCACTTTGCTAATCTGATGTTTTATTTTCCTTGACAGTGTGGTATCCATGGCCACCACGCAGAACACCTATAATAAGCCACCAAGGCGCTTGAAGGCAGTGGTGAAGTGTACTTCTCCGTGGTGCTTATTAGCCATTCAGGGCTTGTTGGGCTTCTCCCGATGGAGAATTTGCTCTTCAGAGCTCCACAAGTCACCACTTGCTCCCTCCGGCCCAATTTTCTATGCAAGAAGCATCTGTTTCTCTGCCTAATTGGAGGCCTTCCTCCTCTCGAGTGACACCGTAGTGACCTGACGTTGGAGGTGCACTGTTGAGTTCACAGAGCACACGGACAAACGTGTAAAGGCCTGGACATGGAAGGAGGTACAGGGTCAAGGGCAGCTCGCAGAGCTGTTGGATGATCTGTGCTGATGGAATCCAAATGGCTGGAGAGGGTAGCTGCACCCTTGAGTGCCCTCTCTGCACAGTAGTGACATCAGGCTTCACCCTGTTCCTTCCCTGCTGCTGTGTCTCTTCTCCTGGCCCTCTGTCTTCCAAACCCTCTGCCTCTCCTGTTTCTGTGATCTATAGAAGAGAGGGTCAGAGAACCACCAATTTATTTATACCTAAGGAAGCGGATCTGTATGTGAGGGAATCACAGACCATGGGCTCCTCACAACTCCCCAGGGAGAACGTAGAGAGGGAGAACTAGTGCACCCCCCAGGGGGCTTCTAGGTTGCTGGGTGTTGGGCTTCTGTTAGCTTATAGCCAGAGGCAAAGCCAGGGTGAAGCCAGTTCACAGCGGTTGGTTCTGGAGGCTGCCCCAGGCACTGTGCCCACAGGGGTACTGCTGGCTGTTTGCATTTCTGGAAACAGTTTTAGAACGTAAGTATCTGGTGAGGTATTTGGCATGCCCAGTGGACATTTCTACCCCTTGGAGGGAGGCCAGCTTCTGTCCTAGCTCAGGGGAATGTGCCCAGGTAGGTGAGATGCCTGTTGGGAACGGGGGGCCCCCATGCAAGATTCAGCATCGGATGGAGGAGGCTGTGAGGTGTTACCAGGGTCTCATTCTGGTAGAGGTGGAGGGGGGTCTTCAAGATGACTTCTTAGAGCTAATGGATGCCCACTAGGAGTTGGCACCAGGCCCCTGGGCGATCTAAGATGGCTGGGCAGAGCTGGAGGGGTATTTTGCTGCCAAGGTCTGAGGCAGGACTGTCAGGGGTGAGCACTGACTTGGAGTCTGATGTCTACCTCTGTATGCTTGTGTGACCTTGAGTAGGGCCTGCCCTTCTGTGTGTCTTAGCTCCTTAGCTATAAAACGAAGGATTTGGCTTGGGGAGCCCTACGTCCTGACTTGATCTTATAAGTTATAACCTTTGGTCAAATGACTCTTCTTCTGGGGCCCATTTAGGGTAATGATGATGGTGATATAATTTCACCAGTGGATAATAGCTGTTACAACAGTGCTGCCCAGTAGTGAAACAGTCTGCCTCACAAGGTAATGAACTCCTTGTCACTAGCGGTATTCAAGCAGCAGTCAAAGAATACGCTCGAGTGTTTCCAAGATAACATCATCAGAATCATCTGATTATAAAAAAAAAAAAAATTAGATTCCTGGACCCCGCCCCCCCCCCCCCAGAAACTCCCAATTTGGCAAGCTTGGGATGGGACATGGGAATTTGCCTGAAAAGTGAGTCTGGGACATGGTGCTGCTATAGAGAGGCCAAATTAATTTGGGAAACCCTGTACACTGTAGCTTTTGTTGGAAGTTCATAAGGTGCAGGAGCCAGATAAAGCATCCTCATTGTATATGAGAGGAGCAGGGACTCCTACTATGAAGGTACAGTGCTGTTCCGTGGGACTCTGTGAGGATGCTACTTTTGTGGGGCTTACGGTATTTCATGGGAAGTTCTATGACAGTGCTGTCCAACAGAAATACAACATGAGATCCATATGAAATTTAAAATTGTCTCATGACCATATTTTAAAAAGTACAAAAGGAAAACCCATGAAATTATTTTTCATGATTTATTTATTTAACCGAATATATTCAAAATATTGTCATTTCAGTACCCAAAATGATGAATGTGGTAGTTCGCATTCTTCTTTTTCTACTAAGCCTTTGAGATCTGGTACAGATTTTATACTCACAGCCCATTTGACTTGCGATTGGCCATGATCCAAGTGCTTAGTAACCACAGGTGGCTGGTGGGTACTGTACTGGACAGTGCTGATCTGTGAGATCTTTGCTACTCACCGTGTGGTCCAAACATCAGCAGCATCAGCACCACCTGGGAGCTTGATAGAAATGCAGACTCTTTGGCCCCACATCTGATCTACTGAATTGGAATTTGCATTTAGCACTATCTCAGGATTCTGTGCACCTTCAAGTTTGAGAAGGTGTGTTAGATGACCTCTCTTCCAATTCCAAGGTTTTCCGTTCTTCAGATTCCATGGGGATGTGTTTAACTAATAAGTATAGCTCACATGAGAATTTGGGAGCTCCCATGTGTAAATGTTTGGGTTCCTGGGATCCCTGGATGGAGAATGGACACATCACATAATACTGAACTGTTGCAGTCTCAATCTTGGTGTCGTAGGAGTGTCTTACAGAGAGACTTAACCGCAGAGAAGACTTCCCTAAAGAAGCGATGTTTAGGGGCGCCTGGGTGGCGCAGTCGGTTAAGCGTCCAACTTCAGCCAGGTCACGATCTCGCGGTCCGTGAGTTCGAGCCCCGCGTCGGGCTCTGGCATTCTGCCCCTCCCGCATTCATACTCTGTCTCTCTCTGTCCCAAAAATAAATAAACGTTGAAAAAAAAAAAGCGATGTTTAGGATGAGAAATGAAGGAATAGGTATCTCAGCAGTGGAACAGCATAGATGTGAGTCCTGAGGCTTCCGGAGCAGGTCAGGAGGCTGGAGAAGTGGTTGGCAGGGGGTCAGACCCCTCAGGATGACTGAGCCATGGCCCTTCATCCCAGCATGCCATTCTCTCGCAGTGCATCATCAGGCTATGAGCTCCTGGCAGGTAGGCAGTGCATTGAGAAACCTTCTATTCCTCCCCAGCAGTGGTGTGCTGATGCCTTGTGACTTTGAGAACCAACTGATCCATTTCGAGGAATTTTTTGAACCGGGTAATGCACATGAGTTGCTTGAAATTGGCCATGATGACAATATTTACACTATGGAAATTGGCGAATGCTATAAATCAGGCCTCTTTTATCTTCTCTTTCAGCGAGCTGGTGTTTAAACATTTACCAGCACGTTGCTGCCAGCTGACACAGTGCTGGGTCTACAGAGCAGGAGGCAGAGGCCGGGAGAAGGAGCACAGAATTGGGAGACAGATACTGGCTGTGTGTTGCCGGTCAGGGTCTTTAGCCTTTCCGATTCTCAGGTTCCTCATTTTTCAAATGAGGATATTAAGACAGATTTGAGGAATAAGCGAGAAAAGCTGTTCAAACTACAGGCCCCAGTTCAGGTCACACAAACCAGACTGAGCTCATTTCCTCCATCTCTCAATTATCTGAGTGTCCGCAAGAACTGGAAATGCCTGTTCTCTGCTCCTTTTGAATTGTTTTTCGAGTATAGTTTTAAGTTTTACCTTATCAAATATTCTATGTCGTGTTTAATTTCGCAAGCCATTTCTCATCCTTCTTGGGAGAAAGTGGGAACTGTGCCTCCCTGTAAAGCCCAAACTCCGGGAATAACTGTTCTGTTCCCTTACAGTGGCCCGCAGCCCCTCTGCTACCCCTCTTCCTACCCCTGTGCTCACAGCATCAATGGGAGGTCAGCCTTTACTTTGGGCTGAATGGACCTTCCCGGCCCTTCCCCTGGCAGCAGGAAGGAGACTCTCCTCACGCTCAGAGGGTCCCTGAAATTTATGACTCGATTTTGCGAGGCTGCGTTGTTAACCCCCACGCTTCAGAGGCTGAGCAAACTCCCCCTCTGTTTCTGCAGCCTGTGCTGATTTCACTGTTTCCCCAGGAAAAGGGAAGACAGTGTTGTTCCTCGTGGGGTTGGAGGGTGAGGGCTGCTGTGTATTGATTACTTAAGGACAATATTTCTGGCAGTGAGAGCCAATGAGGTGGGAAATGGCTTTTGTGGGTGATTACATGCCGAGATGATGTGGCAGCTTCTGTCTGTGACCACGAGTCCCAGTTACCTGACAAGAAAGAGAGATTTGGCCAGCCGTCCATCGGCGAGGCTTGGTTCAGAGGGCTGTGGGCAGGGAGAAATAACAACCGGGACATTCAGAAGTGGGATCCCAGAGCACAGAGGAAACAAGGAGGGACCATCATGGATTCTGGTCCTGTCACGGCTGCAACTTGATGTGCGACCTTGAGCAAGTCATTGCCCATCTGTGCTTTATTTAACCTCTCTGGGAAGCACGGACGTGAACTACATGATCTCCAGCATCCCTCTCGGCATGGAGAGTGTATGATTTTATGGACTTCACCAACCAGCAGAGACATTCCCATTTAGGCTTGTTTTATGTTCTAATTCCCAAGGACATATTTCTAGTGGACTGTACTCCAGAGACTCTAATTATTTCTTGTTAGCCAAGAATAATTTTAACAAGCAGCAGTAAGCTATGAGGAGCCTGGTGTGTGCGTGTATTCAGTTGTAGAGTGTTCTGGGCATTCAGTTGAACTCAACCAGCATTTATTGAGTGTCAACGCTGGGGATGAAGTATGGTGCCCTGGAAACAACATAGGATTTAAGGCTGAAAGCTTGGGATTTGATCTGTGATTTGCTATTTGTTGGCTGTGGCCTTGAACTCTCTGAGTCTCAGTGTTTCCATCTGTAAAATGGGGATAGCAAGAGCCCTTTCCTCCCTGAAAATAAATGTGAGAATGTGTCTAGAGTACATAGCACAATGCGTGAGGCATGGAACTGCTTGATATATGTTCCTTCTTTCCCTGTCAGGTGCAAGGCCTTGATTAGGTGTTTGGAGTACAATGATACAAGGAAGTCAGGGGATTCTGCGAGGCTCCCACTGAACTTCAGGCAGACAGACACCATCAGTCTGTGATGAGGCATCCATTAGCACTTGAGGTGGGAATGCCATGATCGTGGTCACAGAGATGTTCAGCTGTAGAGTCATGACCTAGCAAGCCAGTGGTCACTGTGCTCCTGGTTGCAATGAGGAGATACAAACCCAGTGCAGCTGGGATCAGTTCTGTAAAGACAGAATGACAGACTTCAGTGCTGCCTTGACCTTGGGCATGGCATTTAGACTGCCTCCCTCTTGGTGCCACTGTCTTCCAGACAGAAGGGCATTGGCATTTATGTTTCCAGCGCTGGACTAATACCATGGGGGCAGGATGGGATTCTACAGATTAAAAGACACAGCCCCGAAGCCAAGAATTATTACTTAGCTTGGGGACGAGGTGTGCTCACTTGAATAGCCAGAAGCTGGAGGCAGAGCGAACTCGGTGCTTCTGACCCTGGCAAGGGCATGATCGTGTAACCCTTCCCCTCCTGCCCTTTTTCCTTTTTCTTGCATTAAATAAGCAGATATTGAACGCTTGTTGGTGCCAAGTGCTAAGGATCTTGGAGTAAGCAAACCTAGTGTTTGTCTCTGGAAGATTCCAGTCTGACTGGGAGATAGGCACATAAACAAGTGTGCTCAGCAGAGTATTATAGGTGCTCGAATGTTGGGACAGAGTTGGGGGCCAGGGGAGGAGGGTGCAAGGCAGGAGTCTACCTGGATGTGAGGGCATGTGGTTGCACCAAGGCATGTGAAGAAGGGGTTCGTGGGAGCCCGTGGCGGCCAGGGAGGTTTTCTAGGTCTGCGCTTCTTACTCAGATCTTCTGCAGGCCATGGAGCCCTCACACTCTGTGGAGTTCTCTGACACTCCCCAGGGCTGGGGAATTCTTAGGTCTGATTTGAGTTCTATCTGCTAGGCCCGCTTGAGTGTTGCCAGGCGTAGCAAGGGTAGTTAAGAGTTGGCGTGAAGCCCTCATCTGAAAGTCAATTGCATCTGCCTTTTGAAAACGGGACAAGACATTTATGCTTAATATTTGGGTAGTTGTGTTGTTGGCTTTTTAAAACATTTTCTTTCTCAGGTCACACTCTGCTAGTGAAACAAGATTAATTTGAAATGGAATTAAGTGCCTGTTCCGTGTAAGACACCCTTGCCAAATAATTACGTCAAATATAGTTTGCAAGGAAGGTTGTCTTTTTTATCTTTTCATAAAGGGCAGTCCAGAATGCAAACACACAGCAGGCCTGCCTCTGAGAACCAGCATGTTCTTGGGTCTTTACCTAAGATCGCCGTATCAGCTCATCCCTGTCCCAGAACCCGGGTTAGGCAAAATTGTAATAATCTTATATCTCAGGACTCAGAGAACTTTTCTGTACTGTCTTCACTGAAGGTATCAGCTTTAATCAAAATAAAAGTACCTGGGCTTATTCGGCAGTGGGGGAAAAAAAAAGAAAGAAAAAAAGCCTTAGGAAGCCCTGCAGAGCTCCTCTTTGTTATATGACAACAGAGAGACAGAAATAAAGAAAAACCTATAGGGAGAGACAGAGTGCTCATGGACTGAAGGGGAGAAATGGGAGTGTTGGGAAACAGAGACGTCCGGCTCATTGCACACACCGAGGCCGCCGTGGAACTGTGGCCTTGTAGATGTCTGTGGCCGTGCCCTCCTTCTGGCAGCCCCACGAGGGGCTTCCCTCTGGCCCCACCTGCCCACGGTTCGGAGAGCTGGCTGAGAATGGGCTCACTTTGGGGAACTCAGAACACGACGTGACCCTAGACAGATTGTTGCTCAACTTGTTCATTTTGCGCATGGGGAAACTGAGACCCAGACAAAGGAAATTCAGCAGCTTCTCACGTCTGCCAAGTGCAAGTGATGGGATGCGGGAGAGTCTGAGGCTGCCCTCAAGGAGTGGCTCCTCAGTTAGTGCTGAGCTGCAGGGCAGGCAGGTGGGACGAGAACCCTGCGCTCTCGATTCCCAGGGTGTGCCCTTCCCGCTGCCGCCTTCCCGCTTGTTCAGGGACAGGTACGAACTGACCAGAGACTGGACGTCTCTCAGGCAGTGACTTTGCTTTTATGACCTGGTCTTTCTGATCCCCTATCTCAGTGGTTTTCAACCAGGGGCAGTTTTGCCTCCAGCAATATCTGGAGCCTTTTGTCACAGCTGGAGGTGGGGAGGGTGCTCTTGGCAGCTATAGAGGGTGGAGACCAAGGAGGCTGTTATGTATCCTGTGATGCGCAGGAGAGCCCCTCACAAGGAAGGGTCATCAGGCCCCAAATGTTGATAGTGCTGCTGTTGAGAAACTGCCTATCTGATTTTGTGTGTGTGTCAGTGTGTGTGTGTGTGTGTGTGTGTGTGTGTGTGTTTCAAAAAGATGAGAGTTGAGTGTGACTGCAGAGAGGATACTGTTATTATTTAAAAAAAAAAATTTTTTTTTTCAACGTTTATTTATTTTTGGGACAGAGAGAGACAGAGCATGAACGGGGGAGGGGCAGAGAGAGAGGGAGACACAGAATCGGAAACAGGCTCCAGGCTCTGAGCCATCAGCCCAGAGCCCGACACGGGGCTCGAACTCACGGACCGCGAGATCGTGACCTGGCTGAAGTCGGACGCTTAACCGACTGCGCCACCCAGGCGCCCCAAGATACTGTTATTATTTAGGGGGCTTCTGTTTTACAAATTTGCCCAAGCATCTGAATGAACACGTTTAGCTTGTTACAAAACACGAGTTGATGGATGAACAACGCAGGTTTGAACTGTGTGGGTCCATTTTTTTTTTTTTTTGATAAATACAGTATAGTGCTATAAATAAACCTATTTCCTTTTCCTTATGATTTCCTGAAAAAAAATTAATGTTTATTTATTTTCTTTTGAGAGACAGAGAGAGAGCACAAGCAGAGGAGGGACAGAGAGAGAGGGAAATACAAAATCTGAAGCAGGCTCTAGGCTATGAGCTATCAGCACAGAGCCTGACATGGGGCTCGAACCCACAGACTGTGAGATCATGACCTGAGCTGAAGTCGGACACTTAACCAACCAAGCCACCCAGACGCCCCTTCCTTACGATTTCTTTAATAACTTTTTCTTTTCTCCAGCTTACTCTGTTGTAAGAATATAGTATATGACACATGTAGCAGACAAGATCTGTGCTACTCAACTATGTTATTGGTAAGGCTTCCAGTTTAGAGAGGGCTATTAGCTTTGGGGGAGTCAGAAGTTAGATGCGGATTTTTGACTGCATGGGGCATTGGCACCCCCACATTGGTCAGGGGTCAGCTGTATTTCCAGACCTCATTCCCTATATATGGAATCAGGATCCCAAGTGGTGGGCCCAGGAATCTGTATTGCGACTTGGCTCCAAAGGTGATTCTAACACGGAGCCTGTTTTGGTAAAATAATGGGTTAGGTCACAGTGCTGGCTAAACATTTATTTGCCCATTCAGTTAAATCTGGACTTTAACTTCAGCTTTGCCCTTTGTCAACTTGTGTGACCTTGGACGTATTCTCTGGGCCTGTATTTTCTCATCCTCCAAAGAGGGATGGCCACATCCATCTCATGGTTTGCAGTGAGCAGACAGTGAGATAACCTGCTTCAGAGCTCCTGGGCAACAATAGATATTCATACCTGTGTTTGGTAGTAAGGAGAGCTACCGGTCATTAGCCACTTGTATGCCAGGGCCCTGTGAAGTGCTTTTACAGTATCCTTTCCACTTAGCTCACAGTGACCTTGTTTTATAGCTGGGGCACAGTTTAGTTCTCTGACTGTGGTGGGGTGAATAATGGCCCCCCAAGATGTCCACATCCTAATTTCTGGAACGTGTTTAGGTTATCCTACATGGCATAAGGGACTTTACAGATGTGATTTAGTTAAGGGTCTTGAAATGGGGAGATTATCCTGGATTATCCAGATGAGCCCGACATCATCACAGGGGTCCTTTTAACAGGGAGGAAGTAGGAGATGGGACAGGGGAGGCCAGAGGTTGGAGTGATTTGAGGAAGGGGTCACCAACTACAGAATGCCACCAGCCTCCAGAAGGTCAAGTAGGCAAGGACTCGGATTCTCCCCTAGACCCTCCAGAAGGAGCATGCTCCTGCTGACACCTTGACCTTAGCTCCGTAAGACCCATTTTGTACCTCTGACTTTCAGAACTGTAAGAAAATAAGTTTGTGTTGTTTTTAAGCCACCAAGTTAACCACCAGGTGGTCATTGGTTAGAGAAGCCATCAGACGTTAATATACTTACTGAGGTCTCATATCCAGAAATTCTGAGTGATAGAAGGGGGTGGGGGGAGTGGCCAGATATCTGTTGTCTAACCAGTGAGAGGATACACACACACCCACACACCCACACCCAGAGCTGAAAAAGTTGGGATAATTTGCATCAAGGAGCAAATGAAAACATCTGAGAGAAGTTGAGAGTCAGGACCCTCGTAAGTGGTACTGTTAAACCAAGGTAGCTCCCCCAAGGGTGTTGGGACACTGCCTGCTCCTGCAGCGTGTGGCTGATGTCTTGTAAAGGCATTTTGGGATCTTGGGAATGACTTCTCTCTTGCCATGTGATCAGCCTATTCCGTTGGTGCTGGCCCTTCAGTCTGGTCTTCTGCCCTCTCCTGTCTTACATGGCACAGTGGCCCCTGCTGCTGATTGACAGATTCCAGAACAGCCTTTGGCTCTTGGGTGACTCTGATTAGAGAGGATGGCAGGGGAGGCCCCTCTGCATCCCCCTTCTTTTCCACGTACAAAGGTCTCTTCTCTTAGCCTCATCCTGCACTACCCTGAGCTGGTTGATGAGGGCGGTGTAGGTGCTGACTAACATGCTTATTAGAAGTAGGAATTATTTAGGGAGATATTGCATCATTAACCTGTCATTCATCAGAGGGAGGCTTGGCAGGCGTATTAACCTTAAGCACATTGCTGTTTTGCTTGTGGGAAGGGGGTGGGGGTGGGTGGGTGGTGGGATGGGGGTGAGGTGGTGCAAAGAACTGGCTGAGTTGTGGAGGACTGGGAGGGGTCGCCCTGAGTAAAGAGGCAGAGCAAAAAGAGCTGGGTGCAATTTGATAGCGGAAGTGTTTTTGGCTCGAGAACCTGAACTGCACTTGCAAGGGGACCAGCACCTCACACATCCAGGGGCATCTGTGAGCACGCATGCCCATGTGATCCCTGTAATGACAGTAATAAATGTTGTCTCGTGCTGTGACTTGTGGAGGTCACCCTGAGATGACAAGGTGATGAGGAAGAGGTGGAGCGGGAAAGTATTAATGACCTTGGACATGACCCTCAGCTCTCTCGCCCCTTCCCCTGAACCCGTCGGTGCTGTGCTTTGCCCAAACCTTAATGACATAGGAGCCCATGCCATCTAGTGTCAGCGTAGTGTCAGTGGGTAGCTGCTGTTATTTCCAGATGGACTGTGTGGTTTGATGGGAAGGCCAGTGCTGGTTCTGTCCCTGTTCGGATCTGGAGGGCCTTCTGATCCAAAAGCAAATGTTCCTGTTTTGGGATAATGGGGTTTGAAACTGGGTCTACGGGTGGGATGGGAGATGAGGACTCTGCTGGAATGTGCTGAACCGAGGCTGTCAAACCAATTCCCTTTGCAGGGGGTCAGTCAGGTGGCATCCACCAGGAGTTAGCTGGGTCTTTTGTCAAGCACACGTTTGCTGAGTGTCTGTCAGATGATCCTCATCTTACAGGGGACACGAAAGTGTCAGATAAGATCCCTCCTCAGGAGCTCACTGTCTTCTTGGGGAGAGAATAACAATATAAGGCAGTTGCTACAGAATATTTTTATTAGTACTGTTGCCAGACAAAATATCATCCTCTAGTATCAGAGAGCAATATAATTGTTATGAGATACGTTATGTAGCTTTATTAGCTGTACGTACTGCTCCTAGTAGTAATAAATGGAGAGCACTATTGTACCAACGTGGATGGTTTTTTGCACAGAAAATGAGTATCACTGGAGATTACAGGTAGTAGAAAACTCTGTGCAGCAGTAATACTGACATCCAACATCTGCAGAATGTTCTGTAGCTCACACTCCCCTTCGCAGGTCATGGGATCTTCACAACAGTCAGCTGGAAGTCAGCGGAAGCCCAGGGGTGTTAAGTAGCTTGCTTATACCACACAGCTACTAAGTGGGAGAGCTGGGGTTTGGGCCCCTTGTGACACCGGGGCCAGGACTTGTCCCACTGCACCACAGCTGCCCACCCCACTGAATGTTGTGGGTTTGTATGTGGTATGTGGGTCACAGCGCTTTACGTTTCCAAGTCCTTTCCCATCAGCCACCTCTGAGAGTCACAGAGCAGGAGTGCATGAGGTAGGGGTGGGTGTGTTCTGGGGGGGCTTGTTGGAGGACATGGCTTTGAGTAGCCCACTAGCTTCTGTTAGGAGAAAAGACACAAAACTCACACACACACACACACACACATACACACACACACACGCACACACCCCAAGAAAAAAAGAAGACAAACACACAGAGCGAACAAATAATGGTAATAAGAAGCTATAACCACAAAGAACATTTGGCTGTGTCACTGTTCCTTGCTAATTGCCAAATATCAGGTACCCTTTCCTTCGTCCCAGAGAGGCAACTGCAAAGGATGGGTAGGGTCCATCTGGTGCCCCCCATTTCCTCCCGCTGACCTTCAGGTCTGGTTTGGGCATTGGTAGTTTGTGCTGGTCTTTGGGGTCAGGGCAGATCTTCCTGCTCGTCTTCCCTGGATCTTCTGGGTCCACCCACTTCCTCTGCCATCATTTGCACAGGGGGGTCTCCTTCAGACAAAAGAGACACACTGCTGGTTTTGTTTTTGCAAGTTGACTGGGGTGCCCGCGTGTCGTGGCCTGCACGCACACCCATGAACACCCTCACAGGCATGCCTGGGCTGAACTTCCCTCCCGCAGCTCAGTAATCCAGCGTGGAATCTGCCATCTTGCTCATGGATCATTTGTATTACCAGTTCTGAGGCAGCTTTATTATTTTAAACCCCCCTTATGACATTTCCTGTGACTGACAGTTGCTGTCATATTTCTGCCTGATGCACACTGAGCCTCGAATTGTTGACTTGGCTTTAGGGATGTGTCACCTGGTCGTCTACCATCGCTCACTCACGCCACACCCGCTGTTCATTTCGGCTCGCCTGCTTCCATTAGGACAAGGCAGGGGCTTGGGGACCAGAGAGAATGGGCAGTGGTTATCCTTTATCTGGGGCTGTGTCGCTTCAGCAGAGTGGGCTTCCCTGAGCATCCTGTGGCTACGGTCAGGCAGGATGCAGCAGTGCTAGTGAGCCTTCGAGAAGAGACTGTACAGGTGTCTAGGTCACTCATCATTGCAGTCACCAGATCTTCTAATGACCACCAACCTGTTCTTGGATACCTGCAGAAATGAGGAGATCACTCCACTCCAAGGCAACTCATTCTGTAGGGTTAGCACCCTTTTTCTGATATTTAGTCAACATGTGGTAAGATGAGGAGAGTACTGGGCTAAGAGTTAGGCACTGCCCTAGGTTCTTCTCCTGATTCTTACTGAGAAGGTGTGGGGTCCCAGGCAAGTCACATCATCTATCTGGGTCTCAGATTCCCCTGCCTGTGGAATGTGGGGACTGTGTTTCGCATGTTTGCTCTGAGAAGCTTGGGCTTTCTGGAAGGTTCTTCAAAGGAGGTTGAAGTGGGGGTTAAGTGTTGAGTGGGACTCCAGCCGATACTAAATGATTTTGTGTTTTATGTATTGGGTTTTGAGTAAACGACTCTCATAGACTCTGGATAAACAAGTTTAAAAAAGAACAGGGCTGGATAATTCAGGGTCCTTTTCAGTTCTAATGTTTTATGATCTTTGAAATCTGTGGAAATCACAAGGAAGTCTTTTTAGTAGAATAATACTATTTTAAATCCATTTTACACAGAACAATTCTAACCCCTCTTACAAGACTGCCTTCCTACTATCTCTGACCTTTCTAAAGTCTGTACATGCAGGCTGTGAATGTGAGTATTACCTCAGGGGCAGCCCTGGTCAGAGCAAGAAATTGGGAGAGATTTCTTTTGGTGCTCTCTTTCCTCTGTTACTTTCTTTCCAGCCTGTGTGGTTTCCCATTCTCCATAGAGTGTCAGACCTGGTCAGCTGTCACTGTGGGAGAAATTCTCTGATAACTTTACCCTAGTTATGAAGTGTTAGCTGGTGATGATTTGAAGTTTTAATATCTTCCAAAATATCTTCCAAAATATTTGGACTTTTGAAGACAGAAAGTCTAAATCTGTTCTCAAAAAATGAATCTCTAATGATGAAGTCTGGGGTTTTAAGATAAATCGTATTGTGGGCAGTTGTGTGTCTGGAGGCTGCTCCTGGCACCCATCAGCTTCTTCCATCCCTTCCTCCGGGTGTATTTGCCTCACAGGTATGTTTCCAGTTTTGCCTTACAGAAGTGTTTCCAGAAGTCAATCCCTCCGAATACTAATCCTAAATGCACTGAGATAAAAGGACTGTGAAGCCAAGTGCCTTTGGGGGGAATGCTGGGTATTATGTTTACCTCTTAGAGATTCATAGCGCACCCTGATCTATTTCAGACTCTGAGAAATCTGTCAGGGAAGAGTCCTGTTTATCTTTGTTTAATACAGTGTTTCCCAAACTATTGACAGTATCCTGTTTTCCCCTAAGTAACAACTTTTAGCATCCCTAAGTACTGGTGTTCCCTTAGACACAGTTGGCAGATCCTACTGCACTCGTTCTCAGGGGGAAGTTTTGCTCTCTAGGGGACACTTGACAAAGCCCAGAGACATTTTTGGTTGTCACAACTTGGTGTGGGACAGGGAGTGGTCCTGGCAGATGGTGAATAAAGGCTGCTTTATTTAAAGGATGCTGCTACGTTTCCTAAATGCATCAGATAGTCACCCACAACAGAGAATTATCTGGCTCCAAATGTCAGTAATGCTGGGGGTAGAGAAATCCTGTTCTGGAGACAGGCAGGGGCAGGGTCTGTTTAAATGTGGGGCAAGTCCCTGCCAAGTCAGGCCTTTTCTGAGTATTTTCTGAACAGTGCTGAAGGAGATGCCTGCAGGTGGTGTTTCCCTGCACACAAATCCAGAGCAGAGTGTCTGTTCCTTCAGGCTCAGAGGCAGCACCCAGTTGCCCCGAATCCCCCTATGTGGGTGGTACTGACAGCAGGGCATCTGGGATCAGGACTGACAAGGTGCATCACCTCGTTCTTTTCCTTCCTTCTCAGAATCAAGCAGTTTAGCACCACTGTAGGGCAAGCCTGTTTTCCCAGCTTGCAGATCGTGCTTTATTTATTTCTTTAATCTTTCTCCAAGCCTCTTTTCTTTTTTTTCTTTGACAGGGCTTGGCTGCTCCTTCTGGAGATGTTGACTTGGTGGAAAAAATGTGTCTGCTGTCAAGCACAAGAGCGTTCCGGGGACTGGGATTCTTTAAATCCTGGTGATTTATCTGTTCCCATAAAGCAGAACAATGATGCTTGTTAGTCAGCAGAACTCACACCTGCAGCGTCCCCGCCCCACTCAGTCCCACTTGGCATCAGGGAGGGCAGAAGAGACCATTCCAGGTCTCAGATTTTCTGATTCTCTAAGTCTGTGAACATAGAGCTCTTGGGAGGCCATGGATCCCTTTGGGAGTCTGAAGGAAGTAAAGGATCTTCTTGCAGAAAAGTGCATACAGATGCACTCACACAATTTTGCACGTGATTTGAGGTGGTGCATTTACTTTTGTGTTTGTGAACTCAGAATTTGACATGCCTAATTTAAGGGATACTTCTTGGAGACTGTGGCTGCTTTGTGGCTCTACATCGAGCATTATCATTGGGGAGGACAGGGAAGGAGCCACCTCAGTTCCGCACCCCAAAGAGCTGCTGGTCTTGGGGAATCAAAATTACCCCAGCAAGTTAATAACTGCTTGTATTTTAGCTCATTCACTCATTCGTTCAGCACATGTTTTTTAGTTCCTGTATGTTAAGTATAGTATGAACTACTGGAGAGTCAAAGACGATGAAAAAACGATCTTCTTTCCCTCAATAATAAAAGATACAGGAATTGAAAGAGAGCCAAAAAAAAAAAAAAAAAAAAAAAAAAAAAAAAAAAAAAA
>NW_024412404.1:43426635-43438256 GCF_014898765.1 Herpailurus yagouaroundi
AAAAAAAAAAAAAAAAAAAAAAAAAAAAAAAAAAAAAAGAAGAAAAGAAAAGAAAATTGAAACTTGAAGGCAGAAGCCGAGAGGAGTGGCCTCAAGTTCAGAAGCAGAGTGTGAGCTGGGTGAGAGCAAGCCATATGAGACCGGGGCTTCCATTCAATGTGCATGGCTCCCCTAGTCTAAGAGCCACCTGCTGGGATTGAAGAATTGTGCAACATCAAGCAGGATCTGCTCTGGTGCCTGGCACTTATCCCTGGACTCAGGCTTGGCCTGAGAAACACTAAGAAGTCAACCAGCACTTTCCAGTGTTCCAATGAAGCACTGCCCATTTCCCCTTTTCAGTGCCCTCTGCAGAGCTGGGGCCATTTTTGTAGCTTTACCTGGTTGTTATGGGCAAGAACAGAGGACACAGAGGGTTTTAGGACTTGTCTTACCAGTTATGGTCCATAGCCTCCACGGCTCCTGTAGCATGACAGGGAATAAGGCTGACTTTTCTGATCACAGTATCCTTTTTGGCAGAGCTTACTGATGTGGGAGTCTCTGTAGAGAAAGAACTTTGCAGAATGATGAACACCTTTGGAATGAATCATGTTAATGCCGCGGTTGTCTCTGGTCTCCATTGTTTGGGCTTCGTAATGAATTGTAAAGAATCCAATAAAACAACTAGACTCCTCGCTTCTGGCTAGGACACATACTTTCGGCAGCCTGGGAGGAGGACAAGTTGGTCTGTTTGTTTGAGCTGGCGAGGACTTTGAATGATCCAGCCTCACCAGTGGATGCTCCTGGGCAGGATGGGCAGATGGGATTTCTTTTTCCCAAACCAATTTATGCTTGCATCAGGTTGTGATGTTCTCACCTGAAGAGGGACAATGACGTTCGTAGCAGTTGGATTCAAAAGAAGAAATCACTTTTCTGTAATTGGTACCTTCTGTTCTCTTTTTAGAAATGCCTAGCACCACTCCCCAGTTCTGAATCCCCAGAAAACTGCAGCATAGGAAAGGAAAAAGACCACACAGAAATTACAGTTGTAAGCAGGTAATGAGAAGCAACTACAAGCAGGCAGCTCTCCGTCGTGAGAATGGGGTTGCAATTACAGATTTATATGGCTCCGTTCTCAGCTTTCAATATAGCCTGTCGACATCTCCAACTAAGAAGCCCATCGCTTCGGCCTGGGCAGCCCCCTCCCGGCTCTGGCGTCAGGAGAGATTTATTATGCTTACAGACTCTGCTCACAGCAGCGCCCTCCAGATGGGCCGATGGAGGCAGGATTTTATTTTATTTCATTTTGCTGAGAACCACAGCTCTGCAGAGACGTTTGTTCTGTCTCTCAGGATGGGCTCCTGAATCTAGGTGAAGAAGGTGGGGAAATTGAATCAGGCAGTGGCTGCACTGAAAGAAAATGAAAATGGAGCCAAAGGACCACTTATTGCTGCATTGTGGGAACAGAAGCCTGAAACAGTAACTGTAATACCCATCAGCTGGGAACTGGTGAAATTAATTATGGTCCATCCAGAAAATAGAATACAATGCAGCTGTTAAAAGGAGTGAGGAGGATTTATTTCCATGGGAAAGGACTGATCTCCATGGTATAATGTGAAATGAGAAAAACAAAGTGCAATGCAGTATACATAGTGTGCTTCTATTTGTATAAAAGTATGAGTGATCTATAAATATGTCTATGTTGGAGATCTCTGGGAGGACTCACAAGAAATATGTAACACTATTTGCTACTAGGGAAGGACTTGACTGAGGGACACAAGAGGCGGGAACGTTTGTTTTTTTGTTTTTTTTTTTTTTGTAGAAGACCTTTCGTGCTTCTAGATTTGTTTTTTCTATGTGCTTGTATTACTTTCTCAAAAATCACTTAAAGCTAAAAAATGAATTTGAAATCTAATAATGCCTAGCAAGGTTTGCTTTTGGAAGGATGAGCAAATTGTGGTTTGAATGTGACTAACCGAAGCTACCCAGAAATGAAAAGTTGTCTCCAGGAACTCCCATTATTGTGTGGGATTTATCATGGCTAATGATAAGTAGGAACTAGAATCTGTCAGGTGAGGTATGATTTTACCTTCATTTATGGGGATGAATTGAGTACATTATGGCCCACATAAATTGCATTTATACCACACCGATTTGTTACATGCCATCTATTGGAGGCTCAAACATCCCTCCTCATGACATCATTGTTTCCACCACCCAGGCACCCTGCCTTTTCTGCCAATGTCTTGTTACTCTTCAGCAAGGTTGGCATGGACAGTCTGTTTCTTGGGGCTCTTGGGATTTCCTGTGAATCCCAGGGATCAGAGAGGTAATGCAAGTGTTTGAAATGGCCAAGTAAAGGAGGAAGTAAAAGTGGTCAGCGTTCTGGCAACCAGAGTGGCATGCCCCACTTGGGAAAAACATTAACTTCATCTTGAAAACAACCTGTAGGTCGTATCTTGTTCAAGGTCTGGGGGGTTCTACAGTCTCTTTATTGAACTTTCTCTCATGTCCCATCTTCCTCCTTCAGTAATGCCCAGGTCTGCACGTTTGATAGCAGCCTTGGTAGTCAGAAAACATCCTCCTGGGTGTCAATGTTGGGAGTGGATGGGGGGAAGGGTGACCAGATAGCTTAGAGCCAGCCTGATTCTTTGCATTTCCATGCATTCTGCCCCAAGTTATTGAAAAATGCATCTTCTCTTTTCTCTTGCGCATCAGGTTCTTGGAGGGTGAGGACTTGTTCATTTCACACAGAGCATAGGCTAACACATCTTGCCTTGGGCTTTTCTTCGAAAACCTGGGTCTTGCAGGGTGTTATTGGGTTATAGTGTTGCACCTGGGAGGCTCTCTTCCCAGGATAGATCTCACTGCTGGGAAAGGTAGAAACTAGAACAGATTTGCTGAGAAAATTAAATAAATGAGTGGTATCATTCTTAGCACACTGTGAATTCAGAACAACAACTTGATCAGGATTAAGAGGAAAATGGTTGCCCTTTGAATGCGTAGCTGTATGTGGAAGTGAACACTTGGTCGGTCCCTCTCCGAGCCCTCTGCTGCCACCACCATAAAAAGAATATATGGCTGTGTGACTTTTGGGGTGATGGTTCTTCTGTCTGGCTTTCTGTGGCTCACAGGGGTCTTGGCTATCCCAGTGCCTAACTTTGTTGGATAATTCAGGACTTTCTCCCTCATCCTGTCTCTTCTTAATGGGGTTGGCATGACTCAGGGGATTCTGTGCCAACGCTGCCATAACTCTCCTCGGTAACTCGCCCAAACAGGAGTTTCTTCCCCAGAAGAGGAGAGTGAGAGCCTATCCAGTTGCCATATAACACTGCTTCTGTCCTCCACCGAAGCACCACTGTGCAGACTATATTCAAAAGCCATCCACAGTACTAAATAACACAATGCAGCAGACAGCGGCTCCCATAAATTACTGGAAATCATGCTGAAAAGACAATGTAGGGTGCATAAATTCAAGTATTTAGCCAGAAGCCCATTAACTTGGGGCTGACAAAAAGAAGGGAAGAACATTAACAAACCACTTCCCGGTAGGAGTTTGCAGTGGCTGGGGAAGTAAGTGAAGGGGGAACAAAAAATAAACCACATTGGCAAGGAGGCCAGAGAAAAGGAAAGGAAAAAGGGACAGAGGTTCTTTTTTTAAGATAGTGGGAGAGAAAAATCTATGGCCTTGAGTTGGAATCCCCAGGTGGACTGATTACCCTTGGAAGGTCCCCTCACTGTTGGGACAGGCTTTACCTGTCTCTTTACCTGTCTAGTGGCCACCTCCTCCCTGAAGCTTTCCCTGAGGTTCCAGATGAAAACAGCTTTCCCTTTTAGAACTTAACCTGTTTTCATTGCTCATCTCTCTCAGTGCTGACTTTCTACCTTTTGGGATGGTTACTTGTGCCCGTTTTGTTTTTCTACAAATGTATATGTACTTTGAAGGCAGAGATTATAACTTGATGGTTGCCAATTTAGCAGCTATTTTGCTGATTGCTTATATATATTTCTCTCTGTGCTGGAAGGGGATACTTAGATGAATACAATGTGGTCTTAGCATTAATCCCAGTTGCCTTTAGCAGAATCAATAGGGTTCTTTGCATGATGCATGTGTGATCTCTCCTGAATGAACCAAACTTGGACCTCTCTTCCCTGTTTTAAGGAAATGAGGAAATTGAAGTCCATGGTTCCTTGATCTGCAGAAGATGGCACTTCTGGTTTGCATAAAGATGGACACTCAGGAAACTCTGTTCTTGCTCTGTTTTATAGTCTACAAACAGTATCATTCTCCTGGCCAGCTGTCTGATAGATGAAAGGTAGGACTGGGAGAGTCTGGCAGTAGCCCTAGCCCCCCACAGCTGGGAATAAAACTCGCAGGACACACTGAGATCTAAAAACCGATATGCATGAGCTATTCGAAGCAAGGCCAGTGGAGTAGTGGGTGTGTCTGAGAAAGGCTAAAACAGGACTTCCTGAAGTGAGGAGGAGACTTTGATGGATAGGAGGGCTTGCCTTGAGGCAGCAGACCCTGAGCTCAGAGACTAGTGAGGTCAGTAATGCAGACACCTTCCTCTTTCATTGGTCACTTTGCAGGTGTTTATAGAGTCCTAGAGGCAATATGGACTTAGAGCCCTACAAACAAATATATATCTATCCAAGCTTGGCATACAACAGTCCATTGTCAAACTTGGAAAACAGCTTTCCCTTTTCCTGGTTGCTATGCAGGCAAGTTGGAGCCGGGCGATAACTCCAGAAGCCGTCTGATTCAGCTCCCTGCCTTTATGTGGGTTAAGATATTGGCTCCACTTAACAGATGACTTAAAAGAGGCTCAGTGGTGCTTAAGGGTCTTAAACCACTCAGGAAGGGTGCCTAGCCCAGTGGCAACCCAGTGGTGATACATGGTATGTGGAGTGGCCATTTCATGAACATTTTTTTGAGTTGGATTTTGGTGGAATAAGGCACTGCATTCATCTGAAATCCAGGCTCCTCAAGGACTGACTCTAAAGCTGCCTCTTTGGCCCTTAACTTGGAGCATGGGAGCCCTGGAATCTCAGATTTTGCATTGTGGCTGCTGTGCTTTGGTGACATAGGAAGGCTTGCAAGGGCGTTTGTGTGGCTCTGGTGTGGTCGGGAGCTAGGGCAGCAGCAGACACACAGGATCTCAGGCCGGGGTGTCTCCTTTAGCCCTTCTCTCATTCATAAGCAGAGGAGCTCTTCTGTTATTCTGTTATGTGCTGTGGATCATCTAGAGTTCTCTGCAACTCTGGGGAAATTGGAGCTCTCCAAATTGGTACTCTTTAGGTGGCTGTGATCAGAGAAGATATTTATATTTTCTACACCTTTCCATAACAAAGCTGGTGATTATAATCTTCTGTAGAGTTGTTATATTTCTGCTTTGGAATCAATTCAGAAAGAAGGAAGGAGAATAGGTTAGAGGCATAAATGTAGAGAGAAACCTGGACCAGTGTCTACATTCCCTGCAAAGAGAAGCTTATGTTTTGGGGATAGTTCTGGTCTGAATTCAAAATACAGGGCCCAAGAAAGTCAGAGTTATCCTAAAACATCACAGACCTATCCCGTTAGAGGTATGTGGCAACAGGTCTCGGCGGGAAGAAGATGGAGAATGCATGATGGCACTTCCACACTGACCCTGCTGGCTGCCACCTGTTTATCAGGTGTGGCTTTGATGCCACTTTGAGCCTCATCCTCCTGTGGCACGTGGTTGTTTCCTTTTTGACCGTGTTGCATTCTGCTTTGCTTCACCAGTTAAACATGTTAACAACTTTGTAAGACCATTTGGTCCTTGAAGGCAGTGAGTGTTTTATTCCCTGTGGGTTGCTTACAACATTTGTGCTGTTCCTGGTGGAGAGAAGAAATGCAGGGAACATTTATCCTTATGGTCTTTGCAACATTTCCTGCTTTAGAAAGTGAATTTCTAAGTATCCTTGGTATCAAGGTGGCTACAGTTCTTCACAGTTATCATTTCCTTCTAAAGAAGACTTAGAAGCAGCCGCCTTCATGAAACTTTGAATGACTGTGACTTACACGCCCTACCTGTCAAAAGTCCCACATTTTTGTAGGTTGTGTGTTATCCTTTTTGTTGTTGTTGTTCTTGTAGCCTCAGGTCGACTGTGGGATTTCCTTGGGTCTTTCACAACAGCTGTGTCCCTACTTTGAGACTGAGTGATTTTTGGGTCATTTATTTCCCAAGTTTATCTCTTAATAAGGAGTTTTACTATGGTTGGGCAAAGGAGGAGAGGAACCTTGGAATTGGTGCTGGGATATATATACATATACAAATATGCACACACATAAAATGTATATGTATATGTGTATATATAATTATATATAAAGATACATATATAGTATGTGTATAGATAGAAATGCATATGTATATGTGTATATAAGTGTATGTGTACATACATAATATGTATCTATAATTATATGTACACATATGTATATGTGTGTGCAATATGTATATATATACATGTGTATGTGTATATATGTAATATGTGTATATAATTATATATAAATGTATTTGTATATGTGCATGCATATATTTTTTCTCTTTTTAATCCTTGCAATAAAATGGAAAAGCATCATTATTATCTCCATTTTTGATAAAAGAAGAGATTTTTTACCACTTCAGAAGTGAGTTATTTTGAATGTCAGATAACATAACCCCATCTCCTGTGGATGCATTTTTTTACCTAAAGTGGCTGAATAGGAAGTTGAACTCTATGTACGATAAATACAGACTCTACAATTAGGGTAATTAAAATAATGAGTCTGCATTCTTGTTCTTGTCCAAGGTCACACAGTCAGAAATCTGTGAACCTATAATTCAACCTCAGGTCTGCCTGATTCAAATGCTTCTAGTCCTTCCTGATTGAAAGGAAACAATAATGGAAGGCTGTGTTGAGGAACCAGAATTCTGTACCATGGGTCATGCTGAAAGCTTGGTGCGGAGCTAAGTGTCAGATTTGACTATATGCTTTAATAGGATCATACTCCTAAGGGGTTGGGAGATGGGTGGGCGGCTCTGAGGAGGAAGAGAAATCAGTGCAAGTCCTTGGTATTACGATATTCCAGGTGAAAGATGATGAAAATCTGGACTGATGCCCTGGGAACGGAGGATGTGATAGCATGCTATCATTGCAAAGATAGAGTTCTTAGGACTCAGCCATGCGTTTGGGGAACAGTTAGGTCAATAATATGGCCTTCAGGTTTCTGTTGTGGGTGCTGGGAAGGCAGTGATGACCATTAACCGAGACAGGAATACAGACAGGAGCAGGGATTTACCTTAGCAGGGGAGGGAGGGGAGGAGAATGTGTATGATTTTGACATATTATCGTTGAAGTACTGGAAGTTCAAAGGTTGGATTTTTCTAGGAGGTCATTGGATTTATAGGACTAAAGATCAGCAGGGAGGTCAGGATGGGATCAGGAAGGTTTGGATCCACTGGCACTTAGGTGGTAATGGAACTGTCAGAGTGGATTAAATTTCCCAGGAGTGGAATGTAGAGAGAGAAGGGAGCTGACAGTGGAACACTGGCAATGACCAGAATTTAAGGGGTAGAGTGAGACAGGACAGCAATGGCAGAGGTGGAGAAGATGCTGGCAGAGTGTTAGGAGAGGGTCAGGACTGGACCTTTTGCCTCAGTTTCCAGGCCAGAGAAAAGGAATATGCAGCTGCTGCTATTCTTGGCAGCTACCTCACAAGAGTTCTAAGATCACCCTGTCTGGATTATTCATCCCTGAATTTCTGGGACAGTCATGATTTCCAACACTTTGTTCTGGGTCAGACTCCAAGCCCATATGTTTCATCAGATTTTGTGTCCAGGTTTTTGGTTTGGAAAATGTCATACATATACTGCTTATCAGCCTTCGGGAGTATGGGGTCTTCTCCTGTGCACCTGTTTTCCTTCAAGGGTTGATGGTTGGGACATTTTCTATCATGAGGCCAAAGTGCTAGGAGCCATATGACTGCTGTAGGTGGGAAAGATAAACAGTGATAAAGGGGGCTCTGGGGCTCAGAACAGATGCTATGGTAGGGGGTGGGGCATCTTGGGAGCCTTAAGGGAAAAAAGCTACAGGAATCTAGGGGAAATGAACCAAATGAACCTCTATTGGAAGGATTTAAACAAAAGATCAAGGAAGGATTTCAAGGTAGATAGTGTGTGTGTGTGTGTGTGTGTGTGCGCGCACACACACAGGAGAGAGAGACAGAGAGGAGAGAGAGAGAGATTATTATCTAGCATATAGTTGAAGAGGGGATTTGGAAAGTTACTTCAATAGGCAATACCTGCCTACTCCCCTTCTTACAAGTTTTGTTGCCAAAACAAGTAGGTTGCTGTGGAGGCAGCAGGGACCACATTGGAGTTGAAGTCCTTGGCTAAACACCCCGTGCCTCTGGATTTCACAGCCTAACACCCACATGGAGCTTGGAGAGGATGAGGAGCTTGTGTTTCCCTGCCCTACAGAAGGCCCTCCATGGACTCGGTGGGGGTTGGGGTTACAGAGACTAGGAAGACAAACCACCATGGGGCTGATCTCTGAGAACGGTATTTTCAGGCATTTCAGACCCGCTTCCCATTTTTACAACAAATATTTTGAAACACTCACTTTACTGTACTGAAATGAAATTCAGAGATAATGTAACCTGCCTACACACATAATTAAAATCAACATAATGCTCTGACTCTAATATAAAGAAGAAATAAATGGAGAGTAATTTATAACAAAATAGCATGTATTTCAATAAATGCTCGGGTACGACTACACTAGAGTTATAATGAAGTCATTGGATGCTTGCTTCCATACATAGAATCACTGAGAGACAGCTACAAAAGCAGACTGATACAGGTGTGTGTTGGCAATACAAACACTACAAATGGTATTGCCATTTATTATGTGATTTTTTTTAATTGGTGAATACTTTTTTGTAAGATCCTTTACAAAAGTCAGTCTTATAATCTACATGGTAGTTATGTGCTTAAAAATTCAGTCTATTGATGCTATGCAAAAAAGACTTTCTGCTTATATGTAGAATGAGTTTAGGTTCTAGGTGTGGTTAATGACAAATAGATTCTTCTCTATAAGAATGTCTGGTGGGGCACCTGGGTGGCTCAGTTGGTTAAGTGTCCGACTTCAGCTCAGGTCATGATCTCATGGTCCATGGGTTTGGGCTCTACACTGGGCTCTGTGCTGACAGCTCAGAACCTGGAGCCTGCTTTGGGTTCTGTGTTTCTATCTCTTTCTGCCACCCCCCTACCCCGTCTCTCTCAAAAATAAATAAACATTAAAAAAATAAAAGAATGTCTGGTGACTGTTTCAAGCTGTGTGAGATGTGAAGTGACTTTCCATGGTACAACACAATATAGAATGACCAGCATTCCTGCCTCTGCTCACTAAATCCAGCATTGATTGCCTTGTTGCCCGAAATTTTCAAAATGCTCCCTAAGGGCCAGTAGCTGTCCTACTGATAACACATGTAAGGTGTCCAATAAAACACATATATGTGTATGTGTGTGTGTATGCATATAAAAAGTCTTGGTGGTGGCCAGAAAAGACCAATTCTGCTGGGAACTGAAGAGCTCCAGTTACGTTCTGTAATCAATTCTTGGGACCACAAGGAGCTGTCCCTGGTTCTGCTTAGATTTTGGTACAAGCTAATTTCATTCCTTCAACCTGGACCAGTTCTAAGTCCTACCGGCCACCACGACACCATTGTGATCCTGCCTTCCTGATTAAAGGCTCTAGTTACCAGCTTTAGCTTTCTCCATAATGTGAGTTATGTGCCAATGGCCAGGGCACCAGTCAGGCCTCCATGCCCTGCTTCAGACTGAGAACATCCTGGGTGGTGGTTTGGCTTTGGCTGAACCTTCTTGGTTGGATCCAAAGATAGAAGGGATAACAAACTAAGATATTTCATAAGAATACCCTTGAGGACGGATTCCATAAGTTATCTACCTTTTGGCTGGGAAGAGCATTGTTGTTTTCTCACATTTGGATGTTCATAGCTTGTTCTGTATTTGTGAAAAGCCTGTCGGTGCCATACCTTGTGTAGCCAGAACTCTTCGTAGTATTTTCCGAAGTGTTGGGACTTGTGGCAGTTCATCTCAAGCATGGATGTGGCTGTGAGTAGTATTGGCTCATTTGGTGAGATACTTAATTCTCTTCAGTTTGCTTTTGATCCCTTTAGAACATCAAGGGAGAATCTCCGTTTGGGGCTAGTGTGTCTTTAATACCTTTCTAACACTTGATAATCTCCCATTTTAACAAAAAAAAGGTGGCTTCTGTCTCAGAGCCCACAGCAGGGGACAGTATTAAGACTTTAATGGCCTTGTTTTCCTTGCTTTGCTATTATTTTCATGATCCCTCTGCATTTATGGCAGGTGATGTAGATTTTCCATTTTGGTAGTAATACCAAGTTTTCTTTCAAAATCAATTAATTTTAGTAAAAAGAAGAGCCAATTTAAGAAATACACTGCATTTAGTACAGCTGTTTCACAGAAGCAGCTTGCAAAGAAGGTAGTGTAGCAAAGATTGAAGTTTAGGGAACATTGACATTTTGTATCATTCAAGGATCAGGTGCTGGGTGTAAAACAAGTTCTGGGGCAGAGGAAGGCCACAATTTCAGGGTATTGGCTCGTTGTCAGGTCATTAAATTATTGCTTTCTTGCACAGACCCACTCCAGACTATTTACTATTCTTGTTGCTGTCTTTGTCCCTGGATAGGAAAGCAGCATGTTAATGCCTCATATAATTGGTGATGGATGGCCCCAGCCTGTCAGTCTCTGACACTTTGAGTGTTCAGTAATTTCATTATCTGCCCATTTCTCTACTCTTTGCAGCCTAGCACTTATGACAAGGTGGCATTCATCCCTAATGACTTGGGCTGGGCTGGGATTCCCAGGAATCATTCTGTCTTTAGGAGGGTGAAATTCTTTGAAAGAAGGCATTCCCCCCCCTCTTTTTTTTTTTTTTTTTTTTTTTTTTTTTTTTTACTACTCAGTTTAGAACAAATTAAGAAGCTGGTCCAAGAATATTTGCTGCTGCAAAAATAGAAAAATAGCATAGGTAAAGAGGGCTGCAAAATGAAACTTTTAGTGACTAATGACAGTGCTTGAGTTAAATGTTTTCTAACTCAAGATGGAGCCAAAGGTTTTTTTTCCCTACTAAATGCATGTTTTAAAGCAAACATTGACGTAGGCTGGATGTCCACCAAATAAATAAGATTAAAGGAGCCCCATTTGACATTGGCTTGATGGCACCATACTGTTTGCTAGGCCAACCTTGGCCAATTTTGCTGCTCTGAAAAAGGTAGCAAAACCTTGAGTCTGAATCAAGGCTGATATATTTTATTTATTTATTTATTTATTTTTATTTTTAAACATTTATTTATTTTTTGAGAGAGTGCAAGCAGGGCAGGGGCAGAGAGAGGGGGACAGAGGATCTGAAGTGGGCTCTGTACTGACAGGCTGACAGCAGTGAGCCCGATGTGGGGTTCAACTCACAAACTGCAAGATCATGACCTGAGCTGATTCAGCCAACTGAGCCCACCCAGGTGCCCCAGGGCTGATTTTATATATATATATATATATATATATATATATATATATATATATATATATATATATATA
>NW_024412404.1:43438266-43446076 GCF_014898765.1 Herpailurus yagouaroundi
TAATGAGAGACAGTCCACAAGTATGCTGGGTACTTAAAATGTTGGCTGAAATTATATGTCTAACTGCTATGCACCACATACATTTATTTCACCTAATCTTTACAGCAAACATAGTTTCATACAGGTTAAGTCAATTGCCCCAAGTCACAGAGCTGGCAAGGTAGGACTAAGATGTGAATTTCACATCTCTCACCTATGTCTCAACATCCCAAATCCATGTTTTTGGGACTTACCTGGTTTTTTCTTAGAAGACTTGTTCTAGCCTGGGTGGAAATAGTTCTTCCCACTCTCTTGTTTTTAATTGCAAAACTCTCCCAAAGATAAGAACCACCCTGGGGCGCCCAGTGGGTTAAGTATTCGACTTCAGCTCAGGTCATGAACTCAAAGTTCTTGAGTTTGAGCCCTGTGTTGAGCTTCGTGCTGACAGCTCGGGGGAGCCTGGAGCTTCTTTGGGTATTCTCTTTCTCTCTCTCTCTCTCTCTCTCTCCCTCCCTCCCTCCCTCCCTCCCTCTCTCCCTCTCCCTCCCCCACTTGTACTCTGTCTCTGTCTCTGTCAAAAATAAATAAACATTAAAAAAAAACCCTGGGAGATTGGAAAACAACAACAGCAACAACCAAAAACCCAACACCTTGAATGTTTGAACAAAAGAAAAAGGAAAAACCACACATATACATGTTTCTGGGCCCCAGCCCAGATCTACTGAATCAGTGATTCTGAGGGTGGGGCCCCATTATCTAACAAGCCCAGCAGGTGTATACAGTCATCAGGAAAGTTTGGGAAGCAGTACATAATCTCATAGTATAAACCCATGGGTGATATTTAAAATATTTAATAGCCAGGAAAGGTCTGGGCTCTGACTAGTCTGGAAGGACCCTGGCTGTAGCTGGAGCACAGTTCCAGAGGTCTTCTCAGGGCCAAGCCTTGGCTCCTTGGGTACAGGATGCGAAACACGCTGGAAAGTCTAAGCAGTGGGTCTGGGGCTCTGTGGGTGGTAGTGGGACACAGAGAGGGCTTGCAGTAACAGCTTTTTACTAATGGGCCTAGGACTGTGTCAGTATTTAACTGACAAGTCTGTACCAAGTGAGCACCAGTTGAGAATCAGCCCTGATCCTCAACCCTCACATGAGAGACTGAAAGCTGGTGGTAAAGCCTTTTTCTTTAAGTTTCCTAAAATTTCTCAACCTCGAGCCATCTGCAGGAGAATCACAGGGAAGCTCTTTTAAAAAATGCAACTCTGCTATGATAACACACCTATTAGAATGGTGCAAATCCAAAACGCTGACAACACCAAATGCTGACGAAGGTGGGAAGCAACAGGAACTCCCGTTCACTGCTGCTGGGAATGCAAAATGGTGCCGCCACTTTGAAAGACGGCGTGCCAGTTTCTTAGAAAACTAAATGTACTCTCACCATCCGATTTAGCAAAATTTGGTATTTAACCAAATGAGTTGAAAACATATGTCCACACAAAAACCTGCATATGGATGTTTATAGCAGCTTTGTTCATAATTGCCACAACTCGGAAGCAACCAAAATGTCCTTCAGTAGGTGAATGGAAAAATAAACAGTGGTACATCCATACAATGGAATAGTATTTGGTGTTAAAAAGAAATGAGCTACCAGGCTGTGAAAATACATAGAGGAACCTCAAATGCATATTATTAAGTAAAAGAATCCAATCTGAAGCAGCTATATACACTGTATGATTTCAGCTCTATGGCATTTCCAGAAAAGGCAAAACTAATGGAGATAGGAAAAAGATCAGTGTTCACCAGGGGTTAGTGGAGAAGGGAATAGGTAGAACACAAGGGATGCTTAGGGCAGTGGAAAGATCCTGTCTGATACTGTAATGGTGCGCACACATCATTATGCACCTGTCAAAACCCACTGACTACACAACACCAAGAGTGAATGTAAACCATGGGCTTTTGGGTTATACTAAGTCAGTCACTGAAAGACCCTGTGCATATCAATTTCCTTCTACTCCTGGTTACTCTGATGTTGAGATTACCCCCCACCTTAAGCTACTAGTTTCAGAAAGCACCTGTGCTATGAAGTATTCCCTGATTCAGCTAGCCGGGACTGATTCTTCCTTCTCCTAAATTTGTAGAAATTGGTGACTATTGTATTGCTCATTTTCAATCCATGGATTTTCACTTCTTTTAACAGAGAGAGTGGTAAGGGACATATAGCCAGATGGTCCTGGGTTCAAATCCTGTTCTTACCACTTATAGTTGGTGTCACCTGGAGAAGTCACTTAATCTGTCCATACCCATGCTTCCTCATCTGTAAGCAGGGGGAAATTAAAAGGACCTGTCTCATTTGAAGCTTAGGGCTACTAGGTTAAGGCACCATAGCTTTTATTATTTGTTTTTGACTTTCCTGTCTCCCCTGGAGAGAAATAGTGTGGGGGATTGGACAGGCTCTATAGCCAGACAGATCTTTGAATTTGACCTTGGAAAAATTCTTTAACCTTTTCAGACCATAATTTCCTCATTTGTAAAATGGAAATAAAAATGCCTACCTGTGGCTATTTTTTTGATGGTAAAAAATACACCTGTAAAAGGTCCAGCCCTGCGATCAGCTCGGTCTGTGCTAATGTCTCTTTTGTGCCTGTCACTCATGCTGCCGTAAACACAGTGAGTGTGTGAATAAATGAATTATGTATTGTGCATAGTGCAAATGGAATCTTTGAGGGTAAGATACGAATCTGCTGTGAACATAATTTTTACAACTTAGGACTTTCATCTGGGTATATATGTTTGGAAGCAGAGCCTGAAAAGAGAAACTAAAGCATTGAGGCATACATTTAGTAATAAGACCGGAACTGTACATAAATTTACAGATATGTAAAAGCTCACAGTGTCATTGTAGTATATGGCAAGGGCAAGCTTCAGAAGATCCTGTTTAAAATTCGAAAGTTTCACTTCTGAAGGTCTTAAGTTTAAACATGGATAAGAATAGAACTTACAATGATTTTGAAAGATCCTGGCTTCTTTGATGCTAAAATGGGATTTGTATTCTCTGAGATCTACTTCCATTGCCAGCTCACTAAGCAATTGCTCACATTCTTTCTTTTCACTTTATTATATTTTAAGACATTTTAAATATTTTGGTGAGTCATTCTTCTTGGTAATTAGATGTGGTGATTAGAATAGCTTTTATATTCCAAGGCATTTAGTTTCTTTTGTACACCTCAACATCATCATTTTCAGTAATGATCTAGTATTTAACAGTGGTTTCACGATACTGGATCTGTGAAGCCAAGAGAAAGTGAGCCTGTCAGGTGATGGGAAAGGAGGACCAAAACCCTCCTTATTCTGGCTATATTTAACAATTGAATCATCTAAGATGGGAGAATAGAAGAGAATAGAAACTCAGTAGCACTTGCAACACCATTAGGATTTATGGGGTTTATACAGAATTGTTTTTCAACATTTTGTAATAGTTCTTGGCATTGAGATAGTACTTTTCAGCCTGAGCTGATAGACCTCTTTGGGATTTAAAGAACAAGATACTAGGCTGAGGTTTCCCCCAGAAAGCAACGGGCTCATTCTGGGAATATCCTGGAGGCAGCAGTACTGGGAAGTGGAGAATGTGTAGAACTGTGACATCCCAGCTCCAAGTCTGAAGCCCAGATGTAGCAAAAGAAAACAAAGGGAAGGAACTCTGTGCTGCCATAGTGTAGTCCCAGGATCCATTTGGGAACTATGGAGCATCTACAGAATCACTTTTCCTAAGAAGTGAAGCATAAACAGAATCTGTTTCCATTCAAAGCTATGAACAACTTCTGGTCATTGAAAGAGGTCATCATTCTGGCATTGGGGCCAAGTCATGGGCTCAGAGAAGATTTGGAGGTAGTGTAGGAGGCACCGAATTGAGGGTTTCCCCCTACTTTTTCTCTTTTCTTCCTACATATGTCATTAGCTAGGTCACAGGGGATCTGTAACAGTGACACTCATGGTGCCGAGGCTTGAACAGGATGGAGATTTCTTTCTCTCCCGTGTCTGGTGTAGGTGGGTGGCCCAGGGAGGGGAGGTGGCTCTGCTCCACAATCTCATCCTAGAGGCCCAGGCCCCTTCCATTTTGTTGCCCTATTAGCCTCTAACTTTGTCCTTTTCACATGGTTGAAGCTAGCCATTGTCTTATCCATGCCTGTAGTGAGTGAGAAAGGGAACAGTCCATTTCTTTTGAAGGAAGTGATGCAGAAGCTGGACACACCACTTTCACTCACATTCTACTGGCAAGAGCTGAGTCATCTCAAGGTCACTTCTAGCTGCAAGGGAGGCTTTGAAATGAAATCTCTACGACGGGTTTCAGCTCTCAAAGGAAGAGAGAGAAGTGGGTAATAGAGTTGGTTGTCTTTGTCACAGATCCAATCCCTTTTTGAGTTGGTGGCCTTCTGATTCTACTGTCAGATCCCATAGTGCCTCACTTACCTCAGTGAGGCTGCCTTTGGGGGATGGAGGGGCTGTAGGGCTGAGCATTCAGGCTCCAGACCTTTCCTCAACTAGCTCACCTTGATTTTACTTGTTATATGCATTGGATTTCCACATTGATTTCCTTTAAAGAAAGAATGTGTAAAATATTTTTAAAAACCACTGCTGTAAGCACTTTCTATAATCCTCTATATTACCCATCACTGGCACTTTTTTTTCCTTCTACCTTATCACCTTTCTCCCTTTCTGGGTATCTCTGGGTTGCTGTTTATAAGGAATGCATTTAATGCTCCTGCGTGAGTTCCCAGGCTCATTTAACTCACTCAGGCTCTTACTGCAGGTGAGTGACCCCATTATTGCTTCTGAATTCTCATGAAAGGCAGTATTTTGTTCTTGATCGTTTTCTCCTCTAGCTCTTTCTTGGAGGGCCCTCCTCCAGGGCTCAAGGTCTCTGTCTTTGACTAAATTTACAGCTGTCACAGAGATCTTTCACTGTCTCCTAAAACCGGTTTCAAGCCCCAGGGAAAGAGCCATTCTGTCATCACTTAACCACACAATGCTGGGACCCAGATCAACCCTGAGGAATAGTTCTTGGATGTCAGTTCCCAGGTTGGTGGGTATACATTTCCCATTTACCTCCAGTTATGTAATAACCATATTGGGGTATAAAACATTCTATTGTTTAGTGCTTTATAGTTCTCATGGAGCTATCTTATGGAGCATCTCATTTGATTCTAACAAGCACCTGAGAGTAGGAATTTTAATCATTCCTATTTTAGGGTTGAGGAGACAGGTGATAATCAAAGGTTAAGGAAGTTGGTCCGAGTCAGCACAACTACTAGGTGGCAGAATCAGGATTTGGACTTAGGTCGTCCAGGCTCTCCTTTCATCTACATAAAATCTTGCTTATATGGACTGTAGAGAGGATGAAATAGGTTATTAAAAGTTTATTTAATGGTCCTTACTTCATGGGAGGGGCACAAAGTAAATATTAGTTTCCTTCTTTATCATACCTGGTACTTTTGTAAAGGTGCCTCATTTCCACCTTTACACCTTTCGTCTATTCTTATAGCCCTGGAAATAGGCAAGGTGGGCATGATTAAGTCAATAATCCAGGTACAGATACAGAGGGTAAAACAGATGAAATGGCTCTACCATTGTCACATAATTAGCAGCAAAATCCACCAACTGAATCTTAGTTGTGGTTCCTTTCCATGAACTTGGCTGCATTGTGGAAGTGGGATCCTAATGCAGTTATATTCAATATTCAGAAGTTAACAAAGCTCCTCATTGAGATAGGATAAGATTTGGAAAACTGGTATCATTCAAGAAACCAGAATAGATGCCACTTCATATGAATTGGGCAACTTACTTGATTTCTACCAGAGGTGGACTGGCTGGTAGGAATGAGCTTCCTGTGCCTTAGGAAGGCTTCAACTCTAGACACTCCAAAGTTTCATTAATTCTTTCAAACAAGTAGGGTTTAGATAAGCATATAAACAGGGGAAGACAAATCATGAGTTGTCACTCTTAGCCAAATCTTAGGTGCTGCATGGGAGTCATTTAGTTTTCTAATACAGTCCACCCCAATCTAATGAGCACCTGTTCTGTTTGAATCATGGAGGGGGGGTGGGTGGCTATAAACCGTGATCTTTGTGCTTCAGTTTTGTACTCTTGAATAGAAGAGGAGTAGAGCTAGGATTCTAAACAGAATATTTATGACTAAGTCCAGGTCATTCCACCATTCTAGGTTGTAATCCTCTGAGTTGATTTTCTGTGTGCCCAGAGGTTAAGTCTAGGCATAGAGAGATAGGGAGCATAGTTACAGGTGACCCAGTAGGAGTATGGCTAGTGCCCTCCAAGAACAGCAGCACAACATTTGATTGTGACTAATGATGAAGCCCTTGAGCTCTCTTCAGTTGGAATAATCATTCTGGTGGAATTTCAAATCAGAACAACTATTTTGGAAAGCAGCATGACAGGTTGTACCCAAAGCTATAGCATTGAGCATGGCTTTTGATTAAGTAATACCACATCTTGGAATTTATCCTAAGAACTTGCCCTCAAATGAAAAGATGCTAGGGGCATGAAAACAATCACATTTAAACCAAAAAGGAAACATAATAAGGTACGTTCCATGATAGAAGTAATGATCATTATGAAGTCTTTAAGGAAAAATGAGAATACATTTATGATAGGTTAGGTGAAAACAAAAAGATAGCTCAAAAGGGCATATGTCCTTAATCACAGATCTTTACAAAGGTCTACATTTCATCCAGTCAGAAAGGAATCCTAAATATGGGAACAGTTATAAGAGGCTAATGTGATTATGTATTTTTTTTTCTTCCCAGAATTGTCTCTGGTGTTCTATGGTTTTTATAATGAAAGCATATGGAAGAGAACTAAGGGATGTGTGCCAGGGTAGGGTTTGCTCTGAGCTGTTGAGACCCTTCTACTTCAGTTTATGACAAACTCTGGGAAACTCCCTGGGTCCCTGGGCTTTAGGGGCAGAGCCAGGTTCCACAGAGCCTGCAACCCAACTCTTCCTGCATTCTGAGTGCTTCCGGGAACACATCCTAGGATGTGCACCCCCAGACTACATTTACAGACACTTCTGGACTGTTGCTCTTGTTACAAACTTAAAAAATTTTTTTTCAACGTTTTTTATTTATTTTTGGGACAGAGAGAGACAGAGCATGAACGGGGGAGGGGCAGAGAGAGAGGGAGACACAGAATCGGAAACAGGCTCCAGGCTCTGAGCCATCAGCCCAGAGCCCGATGCGGGGCTCGAACTCACGGACCGCGAGATCGTGACCTGGCTGAAGTCGGACGCTCAACCGACTGCGCCACCCAGGCGCCCCAAAACTTTTAAATTTTTAACTGAAGTTTAGTTGACACACAATCTGAATATTCATCTTAAGAAACTCTCTCATTCTAAAATCTCTTCACTAAGTTCCCTGTACAGGTTGTGTGTGTGGTTGGGGATGGGGCAGAGAGGGCTCTATTTTGTTTTTGGAGGCATCAGCCTACCACCGTTTATATTTTCAGTCTTAGCTGAGGGATACTGTAGAACAAATTAGTAGGTTTTTTTTTTTTTTGGTTTCTTGATCCATGGAGAGGCTTTAGGGGATCCACGAATACCCTGAGATTGAGTGGAAAATTGTGTGTTAAGTGTATGCTTCTGTGGAGAGAGGATCTATCATTTCATCATCTTCTGTAAGAGCTCTTTGAGCCTCTAAATTAAGGAGAACTGCACTGAAGGCTCAATGTGAGGACAAATGAAGAGATACCTAGACCAGAAGGGGACATGAGTGGCCTTGTAAAAGTTTAAGAATCCCCTGTCGGGAGCATCTCCTGCTGATGGTGGAGC
>NW_024412404.1:43446176-43458042 GCF_014898765.1 Herpailurus yagouaroundi
TTATTTATTTTTTTTTTCCAACGTTTATTTATTTTGGGGACAGAGAGAGACAGAGCATGAACGGGGGAGGGGCAGAGAGAGAGGGAGACACAGAATCAGAAACAGGCTCCAGGCTCCGAGCCATCAGCCCAGAGCCTGACGCGGGGCTCGAACTCACGGACCGCGAGATCGTGACCTGGCTGAAGTCGGACGCTTAACCGACTGCGCCACCCAGGCGCCCCTCCTTATTTTTTTTTTTAACCTGAGTTTGGTTTTTATAGCTGAACTTTGTGAATATGAGGGTGACAGCCCAGAAGTTAAAATCATTCTGTGGCTTCCAACACTTGCTGTTCTCCCAGCTTGTAACAGATGGATTTATCGCTATTATTCCATAGAATATGATGCATGATGAGGTCGTCCTCACACCAGAAAAAAAAAAAGCCTTCATAATTTACCTTCAAATCTGGGTTTGAGTGAGTGCTGGGAGGCCTGATTCTGCCATGGTGTGAAATGGATTCCCGGGAAGGGGTACGGCTCAGTTGTCTGACCTTTACAGCATATTTAAATACATATTATGGTGTTCACGGTAGTAAATAATATAGCTAAGGTTATGCACAGAGGAGAGCTGAGGGAAACATTTGCAGTAAAGCTGTGGGCTGCCCTGGCGGGGAGACAGGCACTTGGCTTTGAACTAGAATTTGGGATCTGGGTGGGGGAGTGACAGCAAATATTTTCCACATGGGTGCCAATTACTTTAGCACTGACGGAACGAAGATTCCCAGAGCTTCTAGACAAAGTTGGTTCCATTGATTCAGGGTACGTTCTACTTTTATGAGTTGATGGAGGACATAAAGGTGGACCTTCATTTATTTAGTCATTCACCAAGCATTTACTTAGCACATGCTGGGTACTTGGCACGATTTTACATGCTGGGGTTGTAAGGACATGGCTTCTGCCTTCAAGTAGCTAACAGTAAAACTGAGATGGATATAAATAAATAAGTTACAATAATGTGCAAATCAGTGGAAGCATGCATGCAATATGAATAGGGTAAAAGAGGGACTGATTAGGGGAGTTATTAGTTCCGTATGGAGGGGCCTCAGGGAGAGGTGGAAGTTTGGAGGTAAAGATATGACTTGTGTTTTGAAGGATGGATAGGAGTTCATCTGTAATGGATGGCTGGGAAGGACATTCCAAATGGAGGAAAAACATCTGTAAAGGCCTGGAGGCAAGAGAGGGAAAGGGGCATGGGTGAAGGTGGTTTGCATTGTCTTCAGGTAAGTGAGAGGGTAGGAACTGTTGGTATATGGGAAGACTGGCGCCCATTATAAATTGGCATCATGTGCTGTTATTATTAAGGAAAACAAACTAACATTTGCTGAATGCTTACTCTGTACCATATCTTCTATTGAGTACTTCAGATGCATCATGTCATTAATGTAAATAACAATTCTGTGAAGTAGGTACTGGTATTGTCTCTATTTTATAGTCAAGGAAATGGAAACTCAGAAGTAAAGTAACCTGTTAAAGGTCACACAGCAGAAATGGGTTGATGGTAACTTAGAGAAGTGTTGGTGATAAAGACTGAGAAGTAAATGGATTTGGGAAATATTTAGGTGGAAAAGTCAACAGAACTTGATGCATTGGATATAGAAACATGTAGGAGAAGACAAGGGAGGATTTGAGGATGATTTCTAATTTTTTGTCACATGCAGTGGGAAGGATAATCCTGTCACTCACAGACTACTGGAGGTTCTGGGAGGGAGAACAAGAGTTCCATTTTAAGTGTGCTGGGTTTTAGATACCTTTAAGATATATAAATGGAGATTTAAAAGCTGAAATAAAGGTCCATTTGTCACACATCTCCCATGACTCAGTGGCTTAAAAAAACACATTAAATTGGCTTAGAACTGTGTGAGTCAGCAATTCGGGCTGGGCCCAGCTGGTCAGTTGTTCTGGTCTTGGCCGGTCTTCCTCATGCACCTGCTCTCCCGCACACATCAGCCGGTGGCGGGGCTACTGGGGGGTGGCCGGCCGCGTGTCTCTCCTTCCAGCAGACTAACCTCAAATTGTGCTCCTGGAGGCTGGGTAGGGCTCTTAAAAAGCAAGTGGAAACACGGCATCTCTGGGAGCCTAGGCCCAGAACTGGGGCACCATTGCTTCTGCCATATTCTTTGGAGGAAAACGAGTCAACACCAACTCAGATTCAAAGGGTGGGATAACGGTTTCTGGCTCTTGATGAGAGAAGCTGCAGGTCACAACTTGAAATGCAGGTACCAGGAGGTATGACAGCCAGGGCTGTGGGTGCAGGCGATCGGCCACCCAAGAGAACAAGGCCCCTCTGTGCTTCTAGAGTACGTCTTCTGCCTTCCACCTCCCAGCTCTTACTCATGTCTTACCCATACTCGTTTAATAAGCATCTTGTGGTTGTCTGCTGTGTGGGTTGGCCCTCTGCTAGTTGCTGGGGATACAGAAGGGAATGCATCAGAGGCTTGGCACTTAGGCTGAGGGAAGTCATGTACCTGTTAGTGGTGAAGGCGAGGCCACTCTGCACATCCCAGACCCTACCCAGTGTCCTTTATCTGACACTCCCTCAATGTCACCAAGGTGGCAGCCCCGGCCCCCTGGAGAAGGGTCTGCTTCCTGTAGGTGTGCAGGAAATGTGTCACCCACCAGTGGGATGGGTTATTTCTGAACATGCTTCAGACAGAAAGCATGCTCTCATTTAAGCAGAGCCATATGCCACATCTTGAATGTTAAAATTTAGCCACCACTGAATCATCTAGAGATGAAATAAAGGTTATGAGATTTTTAAAGCAGAGATAAAGGCCCTTCAATTCTATTTTTATAGCATTTCTGACTATAAAAGAAATAGGAGTATCTATCATAAGAAATTAGAAAATATGGAAACTTGTAATGAAGAAAATAAAAATTCCACTGTCATGCACTGAGGATTATGTCAACACACATGAACATTTATTTTGTAATAATATAAAAGTTATAGTAAATTTTTGTGTTTAACATTGTCTTTATACAGAATATGCATATATCCATATGATGTATTTTTAAAAAACATTTTAGTATTATGTATAGTGTTTTATGGATTGTATTTTACCCTTGACATTGCATGATTATACCTTATATTCAATATTACAAAATAAGAATGTGAGATTACGATTTTAATCCATCATATGGAAGTACCACAGCTTAATTAACCTTCCCTTGATTATTGGCATTTATGTTGTTTCTGGTAGTTTGCTGTTATAAATTATGCTCTTGTGTCCTTCCTGGCACCTAAATCATTGCGGGCATCTGATTGTTTTGTCCAGACATTGTCTTAGAATTTGCTGCACAGGGACAGAGGGTACATGCAAGTTTTAAAGATTGTGGAGAGATAGTGAGAAATGGCTTTGTAGAAAGGTGACAGAACAGTTACTGTCTCATCCTCTGAACTTCCTTTGGCTCAAGAACTCTCTAAGGTGGACATTGTGGAAACTTGCCAGCAAGTATTTGTTTGTTTATTGTTTCCTTCCTTCAGTTTTTCACTCATTTGTTCATCAAACATTTATAGAGAGATAAAGTATGTAGAGAGAACGAAAAATGTCTAAAATGGATAGTCACCCAACTTCATGCATTTGTCAAAACTCAAAAAACTGTACGCCAAAGTAAGTTTTACTATATATACATTTAAAAAATAAATTTAAAAAATGACTAAGACATGTCCATAGCTCCAAGGAACTTGAAAGGCAGTGAGGAGGAGAAGACACGCGCACCACAATTCCAACACAGGATGACATATTAAAATGCCATAGAAGGGAAAACATTTCTTGGCACATTTTGTGTGCCAGGGACCGGGACAGGTGTTTGACGCATTCCTTTCTTTGCTCATTTCCTGGGAATAGGAAGATGGAAAGCCAGAGTGCGTGCTTTCAGAGGCCGCAGCTTCTGAGAATCAGACCTGCAAACCATCACGAGCGGGACAGGGTAGTTGCTGTAGCAGGTGTGCATGGAAGAGGAAAGAGTCGGCCTGGGGCAGCTGTGGCTGGCTTCTGAGAAGCCAGGGGGTTTGATAGGAGACAAAAAGGAAGAATAGTGCCTTGCCTTGTTTCTTCCTCACAATTGCCTGGAAGGCAGGGGCCTCCTACTTGGTTCACAGAGGAAGAAACCGAGGCTTATCGCAGAGGTTAAGTGACTGGTCCAAAGTCACCCGCTGAAAGTGGCAGAGTCACGAATTCCACCTAGATCTGTACTGTCTGTCCTAGTCACTGGGTCCCTAGGGAGGAGCTGGGGTTTAGGATGAGCCTAACATGGAACAGGGAAGAAAGAGAACTGGAAGGGGGTCAGAAGTGGAGTCAGTGGAGAGCAGAGGTTCATTTAGGGGAGTAGCGTGGGGAGGTGATGGGGCAGCCAGACATCAGAGGGGCTTGCATTCTAGGCTGAGGGCCACAGGCCTTAGTAGGTAAGAAAGTGATTGATACTGTGAGAACAAGGAAGTCGTCTGCCGAGACAGGTGCATCAGGAAAGATGAATCTGGCAGTAGCACCCTCGAGGGTTAGATGAGGGCTAGGGGAGACTCGGATCTCTCTTGGAGAGCCGTCCGCAGACACGTGTTAGTGGGGGACGGTGGTGCATCCTAGCCCGAGATCGGTCCCCACCTAGTTAGGCACATCCTTAGTTATTCCAGGATTTTGTTTGCTATGGAAATTCTCTTATCAATTTAGTCAGAACAGTAGAAAAAACTGTATGAACACCCCTGTTGATGGGGGTGTTATAGTTAGGTAGTGGGAATCTGAATTTTAAGTCTTTTTTTTTTTTTTGTAAGCAGTGGAAGGAAGAACCCACCTCTTTATTTTCTCTAGTGCCGTGGCTTGCCCCCACCTCCAACTCCAGGACACCGGCAATGCGACCTTTAGCTCCAAAATTATCCTCAGGATAGTTTTCTTTTTCCATGTCCTACAAGGCCTCTGCGTGCTTCACTCCCTTCCCAGCTTCATCTCCTGCTGATCTGCCACCCTCCAGCCTCTCTGACTTTTTGTTTGTTAAGTGTGCCAAAGTCTTTTCAGCCTGAGGGCCTTCACCACTACTGTTTCTTGTGAGGGCTGTGGCTTCCCTTCTGCTGTTCTTTAAGTGGCCAGCTACTTCTCATGATCCATTCACTGTTTAGAAAGGGCATTTCTGATCTCTGGACGTGACAGATAATCCCTTTTGCTATTCGTTAATTCAGAAAATTTCTTTGCAATTTGTAGTTATACATTCATTTCTTTGTCTAGTTTAAAAGTCTCATCTTTACTATAGATTTAATACTTCCTGAGAGCAGGGACAGCTTATTTTATGCACTAATATATATATACGTGTGTGTGTGTGTGTGTGTGTGTGTGTGTGTACCTGGCTCAGGAGCTGGAACATAGAAGAGGCTTCATTAATATTTGTCTAATGACTGAACCTGAGACCTTCCATTTCTGTGGCTATATCAGCTCATTTCGAGTGTGACTGGGTGAGAGTATATCACACGTCCTCAGAGCAGGAAGGCTTTCCTTTCTTCAAGGTTGGGCACATTGGGCTGGTCCTTCCTGTACCCCTTGGTCTCTCTTCAGGGGTGGGTGGCAGTGATGGCCCCACATGAGAACATTCCTCTGGGCTGGCAAAAAAAAAAAATATGTTAAAGGAAAATACTCCATTTCTTCCATGAAACAAAACTTGTAAGCAGGACAACAAAGTTTTCATGGGTTTGTGGAGGAAAAGAGAAAGAGGGTATTTTATCATCGTCCACATTTTGACATTCTAAAACCTGTTTCTTCAAGTAGGAAAAAAATCTTTTATTGATAAAGTATATCTGGGGGAGTCACTTTTTTGGGGGGGTTCTATGAATAGTTTAGGAAAATGTGTAATTTTTTTCACCCCGTTCCAGAGTAACTTTGCATTTACCAAATAGAAATTGGTATGTGTTCTCTCTTAATCACGTAACGTTCTGCTAAATATCCCTCGTTTGAATAGCTTCCAAGTTGTTTGTCACTCAGTGCTGCCCGAGAGGTGGTGTTTTGAGGGTCAAGACATGTTGAGGAAGTGAGATCAGCTTTCCTTTTATGTTGGACACGGTGTTCAGATGCTTTCTGCTGTCTCTCCTGACCTGCAGTGACATGTGTCGCTGGCCTTTTGTATATTTCTTCCCTCCCATCTTCCTCCCCTGATCTTAGTCTAAGGGCACACACCACCCAAAATAATGGAGCGAGACCCTTCTCAAAATCCAGGCTTTTATGTTGACCCAGCCTCAGCTGTCCCTAACTCAGATCCTGTGTTTGAGATCTGCTGGCTGTTCCGGCTCATCATACCTCCGCCTTTGTAGGTTTTGTTCCCTTCGCCTGGAATTCTGCCCCCTTCCTAGCCCTTCACTGACTGCAGTCTCCTTATGGCTACACCTCATTCATCCTCTTAGGATTCAGCTCAGCTAGTAATCCTCCTCCTGGAAGCCTGCCGAGACAGCCTTTTCTCCTTACTGACAGCACTTTGTGCTGATGTCTATCAGAGTCACTCTCTTTATGTTGCTATCGTATGTTCATGTGTCTAACTCACTAAATGTGAAATACTCTGTAGGAAGGGCAGGACCAGGTCTAATTTATCTTTGTATCACTAACACATATTAGATATGGCTTATCGACGAATGAACATGGAGAATATTTTATTTGTTTCAAGACCTTTGCCAAAATAAAACATAGCAAGTTAATTATTTGTACCTAGCTCCGATTTGTAAGTCTTTCAGCATTATTCTATCTTATAAATATAGTTGATAATTATCCTGCCTTTTCTCTTAACCTTCATCATTAAATCCTAACGGAGCCCCAGTCTGTGAATCAGTTCAAAGATGCTCTCTGTGGAGGCACTTGGAAGAAGAGGGAAGACACAATCCCGCTTTTCAAAAAGCTGGCAGTCTAAAAGGAAGAGGCAGGACAGACAAACAGTTTTAACAGAAGAATGTATGTGCATGGCGATCGCTGATACGTCAGCTTAACCTTAGCGGTAAATAACGGCTAACCACCGTAGTGAAGAACAATGTGGAAGTCAGTCACTGGGCATCCTGTAATATAATGTTCTTGGAAACATTTAAATATAAACAAATAAAGATTTGAAGTTGGTATACAAAGTAGATTCATCATGATCCCAGTTCACTTAAAAATAGTATTCCATCCTGATTGTCATTTATGACCATCTATACAGGGGTGTATATTTGCATTTCCACAATTACATATTAAATAGACACGCATTTTTTAAAGGTAGACTTTAGGCTAAGTCAATACATAAAACGAAAATAGTTTTTCATTATGTATCTAACTTTGTAGAATATAATCTCATTAATACCAAACACAGGGTTATCAAGTGGATATACATATTTATACATAGCTATAATAAGCACAACATTCTTTTGCTCTAGTTTGTAACTTAGGTATGTTTCTACATTTTCCCCCTGTATTAATACAGGCATGTAGTTTCAGTTCTCAATTTGTAGTAACAATGTGGAATCCATCATAGAATATGCTATTAATTGCTGTGCTGTTGGGTATTTAGGTTGTTTAATTGTTTTTTTTTTTTCCCCCTGTGAGGGACGGCAGTGTTATGAACATTTCCATACAAATAGCTTTTTTCTTTTTTACTTTTGAGTGATTTCTTTGGGATAGAAAAGTATATTACCGAAAGTGGAATTAGCAGGGTAATGGGCATAAATAGCTTTGTCATTCTGCTAGAATGTTCCCTGGCAGGCCTGGGCCAGCATACAGGATAGAGGGTCCTGGTTTCTTTGGGGTATCTGCATACTTCATAACTTTAGAATTAATTTTCACTAATTCAGATGCATTTCAGAAATGAGTTAATTTGCTTTTCTGTTTTCTGTTGAACGTGGGCTGCTAGGCAGGTGTCCTGCTTTGGTTTTCTCTGCATTTCTTTGTGTATGAACTACTGTCTTTTGCTTCCAGATATCCTTGCTTTGGTGCCTTCAAGCACAGCCTTGGGTCTTACACCCAGATGGTTATCCTTTCCGGTATGAGGAAAAACAGAACTGAGCTACATCAGTTTGCTAATTGTTTTTCTTATATTTATCCTTACCCTCCCGGCTCATCTCCACACTACACTAATAATATCCATCCCGGGTCCTCCTGTGTGCAGGCAGTTTGTGAGCTCAGTGCATTCTTAGCTGTGCCCACAGGGCCAGGAAGGGATTGGCTTCTGCTCAGTCACCTTCCAGACCCACCAGAGGCTTTTACACATCAACTTTTGTTAAGGAAAGAGCAAGGCTTTGAGGACCGGCTGGACTTGAATCCCAGCTCTGCACTGTGTGACCTTTGGAGGTTTCTTGGCTTTGTGAGCTTGAGCTTTCACAGTGGGATGCTGGGGAAAACCGAACCCGGTTTGCATCAGATTGGTACTACTTAGAGTGGTCTCTCTCCACTTCCCACCTCCTGCCACTCACCTCTTATCCTTCTCGCCTCTACCTTGTAAGAGAAATGGAACCTTCCGGAGCTAATTCTGCATACCAGCTACCATTGCCCAGTTTCTTTCTGTGTGCCAGACACTGAGTTGATTCACGGTTTTCCTCTTTGTTCCTCACCGCAGGCCTATGAGGTTGATGTGCCTGTGTGGAGGGAGACGGGGAGTCTCTGGGGGCTACACAGAAGTGGCGGTGCTGGAATGTGAACCCAGGGCTGTCTGCTTTCAGGATTTGGGCTTTAACTACTATAACACTTAGTCTTTAGGGGATTGCTGTATCCACTGGTATATATACCGGGAGCTCAGGGTTGCTTTGCTCTTGCATGCGTCCAGCCAACAGAGGTTTGTTGAGAACCTCCTATGTGCCAGGAGGCCCGTCGTCCTCAGCATCCAGTGGGCGCTCTCCTATGCAGGCACTGCTGTCTGGAGGAGATGGGCTCCATGAGGTGGGGCCACCTTGCAGCACAGGAATGTACTACTGGAGGTGGCTTGTAGGCCCCAGTGCCTGTGCTGTGCTGTATTGGGTATCTGGCAGGATGTGTCCCACCCTTGGGTGGGGTTTTATTCATGTCGCACTCATGCTGCTCAGGGCTGGGTTCCGTAGAGGCTACTGGAAAATTTGAGTGATGCTCATAAGTGGAAAAGAAGCTGGGCCCCTGCTGAGCCATAGATCTCAAAGCAAAAGGCCCTTTAAGTGGGGGTTCGTTCTTCTTGTGCTGGGGTGGCTGGGAGTCAACACTTGGGAGCCATTAGCAGATGCTATGTGGCTGCCCTTGGCCCTGCTCCTGTGTTTCTTGTGCCCCCCTCCCCCCCACCCCTGTCACCTTCCCCCAGACAATAACTACTGGAGGGGCTGCTCATGTAGCTCTTGATTATCTTGAGTCACTGGAGGTCTGGAAATAAATCTAGCTTTCCAAGAGGCGTTGTGCCATCTGGCCTCCTCTGGAGGTTCTTGCAGATGACTCAGGTCTGCTTAGGAACAGAGCCCTGAGCAGCCGGTGGCCCCAGCACAGTTATGGAAGGGGTGACACCTCTGGGCACAGATCTCAGTGCATGAGGGGTAGAAAACAGAATCTGCATTTTTTAAAATAAGTTCCTTAAGCGGGTCTGATTCCTCTGGTCCACGACCCACACTGAAAGAGGTTCTCACCTTTTGGACGCGTATGTTGTGTTTATGTGGAAAAACACACATGCTATATATAAACTGTATCTCCATCTCACTTTCTCTCTCTGACTCTCCCCCTCCACCGTAATCTCCCACTCACAGCCTCCCACCCACTAACCTGTCTCAGTAGGTGCCCCATCTTTCCCTCACGTGCCCACAATACCTGAGAATCCCTTGGCACATTTTAGGTATTGGGCACATGCTGGCTGATTGAATGATCCCTTTCCTGTGATTCTGGGCTTCACTTTTCTTTGAAGTCCTGTACTGTCCACCTAAACCCCTCAGTGTCCTGGATGGTAGGAGACAGGTGTGTGTTTCTTCCCTTTCCCCGGATCACCTGTGACCCAAAACCTGCTCTTTTGAATCAAAGTTCCAAGTTTAGGAGAAAAACTAGAGCCTGCCATCCGAGCACTGTGAGGTAGGTGGCCTGGAAGCAGAAACTGAAGGTGGAGTGTGACTCAAGATGTGGAGGTGGAGCCTGGGGGTCGGGAGAGCAGAGAGGTGGGAGGGAACCATAGAAGTGCCCTGTCCTCGAACTCAAAATGGATAAAGGACCTGAATGAGAGACAGGAAACCATCAAAACCCTAGAGGAGAAAGCAGGAAAAGACCTCTCTGACCTCAGCCGTAGCAATCTCTTACTCGACACATCCCCAAAGGCAAGGGAATTAAAAGCAAAAATGAATTACTGAGACCTTATGAAGATAAAAAGCTTCTGCACAGCAATGGAAACAACCAAAAAAACTAAAAGGCAACCAACGGAATGGGAAAAGATATTTGCAAATGACATTATCGGACAAAGGGCTAGTATCCAAAATCTATAAAGAGCTCACCAAACTCCACACCCGAAAAACAAATAACCCAGTGAAGAAATGGGCAGAAAACATGAATAGACACTTCTCTAAAGAAGACATCCGGATGGCCAACAGGCACATGAAAAGATGCTCAACGTCGCTCCTTATCTGGGAAATACAAATCAAAACCACACTCAGATATCACCTCACGCCAGTCAGAGTGGCCAAAATGAACAAATCAGGAGACTATAGATGCTGGAGAGGATGTGGAGAAACGGGAACCCTCTTGCACTGTTGGTGGGAATGCAAATTGGTGCAGCCAGTTTGGAGGAAAATTGTGTGGAAGTTCCTCAGAAAATTAAAAATAGACCTACCCTATGGCCCAGCAATAGCACTGCTAGGAATCTACCCAAGGGACACAGGAGTACTGATGCATAGGGGCACTTGTACCCCAATGTTTATAGCAGCACTCTCAACAATAGCCAAATTATGGAAAGAGCCTAAATGTCCAGCAACTGATGAATGGATAAAGAAATTGTGGTTTATATACACAATGGAATACTACGTGGCAATGAGAAAGAATGAAATATGGCCTTTTGTAGCAACGTGGATGGAACTGGAGAGTGTGATGCTAAGTGAAATAAGCCATACAGAGAAAGACAGATACCATATGGTTTCACTCTTATGTGGATCCTGAGAAACTTAACAGAAACCCATGGGGGAGGGGAAGGAAAAAAAAAAAGAGATTAGAGTGGGAGAGAGCCAAAGCATAAGAGACTCTTAAAAACTGAGAACAAACTGAGGGTTGATGGGGGGTGGGAGGGATGGGAGGGTGGGTGATGGGTATTGAGGAGGGCACCTTTTGGGATGAGCACTGGGTGTTGTATGGAAACCAATTTGACAATAAATTTCATATATTGAAAAAAAAGAAAAAAAAAAAAAAGAAGTGCCCTGTCCTTGCTTCCAGAGAGCTGACGTCGCTCATGCAGCCTTTGTGCCCGACCTGCAGTCCCCCAGGTCTTCTTTAACCTCTGAGCTTAGAATAAACGGTTGGCTTGAGATTGAGTTTGTGGTTCCATCTTGAAGATTTTGTTTGGTTGATTTTGAACTTAGCCTTGAGAGAGAGGCTTAGCCAGCAGAGGTTGTGGAGAGGATGTGGAGAAACACTTAGTATACACCAAGCTGGCATGATAATTTCTGTGGTGCCAAAGTTGCTGAGTTCGTTGACCCCCTTAATCAGGAGGGAGGTGGTGGGGAGGGCCTGGGCAGCTCAGTTGGTTAAACATCTGACTCTTGATTTTGGCTCAGGTCATGATCTCAGGGTTTCTGATTGAGCCCCATGGCAGGCTCTGTGCTGATAGTGTGGGGCCTGCTTGGGATTCTCTCTCTCTCTCTCTCTCTCTCTCAATCCCTCTCCCTCTCCCTCTCCCTCTCCCTCTCCCTCTCCCTCTCCCT
>NW_024412404.1:43458052-43495482 GCF_014898765.1 Herpailurus yagouaroundi
TCCCTCTCCCTCTCCCTCTCCCTCTCCCTCTCCCTCTCCCTCTCCCTCTCCCTCTCTCTGCCCCTCCTCTACTCGTGCTCTCTCTGTCTCTGTCTCTTCCTCTCTCAAAATGAATAAACATTAATAACAAGGAGGGAGGTAGGATATGAAACCTTGGGAGGGAACAGTCATATTTTTTCGTTAGAATATGTCAAGTGCTGTCATTTATGTGTCATGGGACTTTGTTTAGTTACATAATCTTTTCAAGACTCTGGTTGATCCTGTTTTAAAAAAGTGGGGGAGGGGAATAATGGTGGTCACATTTCATAGGATTGCTGTAAGGGTTAAATGAAGTAGTGGATATAGATGTTGACTTGTAGTCCTACTACCATTACTGTTGTGAACTGAAATTTGTCAGTTGGCTATCATTTATCCTGTAGATATTCACTTATTAACAGATGCTTGGAAGCATCTATTATGGATCAGGTAGGGTTATGTTTGTGTATTTCCTTATTTTTCAGAAAGATCAAGAGGCTCGAAACTCACTCTCAAATATCTCACAGTGTAGTAAGAAGATAAAATGTTAACATCACAATTCAGTAAGAAGTTGTTATAATGCTAGGGTGTAGCAAGGGTCATATAAAAGAAGGAATAATTGTCTGTCTGGAAAAGACAGGGTAGGCCTTGTGGAGGAGGTAACTTTGACCTGAGGCTCAAAGGATGGCTAGAGTATTTCAGGTGTAATTAGAATATGGATGAACTGAGACAAAAAGGATTTATTGGCTGATTTGACATAAAATACTAGAGGTTAACAGCTTCAGGTCAGGTTTGATACAGCAGCTCAAAAGATAACATCAGTACTTACATTCCTGTAGTATTTCTACTCTGGCTTGTGCAGTGTTGGCCACATCCTCAGGTTTCACTTTCTTTTCCCCCAGCAATGTCAGGCTTTCCTTGCAAGACAGCAAAATGGTCATAGTATTCTAGAACTCATACCTTCATTCCATATTATTTAGAAGACAAAAGTCTCTTCTGATGTTTCTTGAGGAAGGAAGGGGATGCTTCTATTTCGCAAAAGTCCCAGCAGGACTCATCTTGGATATTATTGGCTCCAGTTTGGTAACATGTTTTTCTTGGAATCAATCACTATACCATAGGGCTGGGGTGGAAGACTGACTTGGGATAAATAGAGCCAGCTCTTCAAGCTGAGGATAGACTCAGTACCATGGCCCATGCCACCTGAACCATATGACTCGTTATGGGGAGAAACTGTTCCCCAAAGGGATATTGTTCCCAGAAGGAGAGGGCATGGAGAGACATGGCAAAGCTAGCTCTCCACTACACAATAATGGGTATTTAAAGTCTGCATTTTAGGGATGCCTGGGTGGCTTGGTTAAGCATCAAACTCTTGATTTTGGCTCAGGCCATGATCTCATGGTTGGTGGGTTCAAGCTCCACATCAGGCTCTGCACTGGCAGTGTGGAACCTGCTTGAGTTCCACGCCCCCACCAATCCCTCCCTTGTTCTCTCTCTTTCAAAATAAATAAATCATAAAAATTTTTTTTAAAGTCTGCATTTTAGGTGAGAAAATAGGGAACTGTATTTCTAGGACAACACTTAGTTGAGAATATCTAGATCAGCACTATTCAACAGAACTTTGTGCAGTGATGGGAGTGTTCTATGATCTTCTGTGTCCCGTATATTAGCCACTAGCCACATGTGACTGCTGAGTGCTTGAATGTGACTCGTGTGACTGAGGAACTGAATTATTAATTTTTATTTACTTAATTTTATTTATTTACTTAATTTTCATTATTTAAATTTAAATAGGCATGTGTAGCTAATGGATATGGTATTGGAGAGCACAGTTCTAGACTCTAGAGAGGGTTCTGCAATATAATTAAGCCAGGAGACAGGACAGAAACAGAGAATATGAGAATGAATAAATTAATCCTGAATGCTTTGGTTATGTACTATTGTGAGGAGAATCGAAAAAAGTCACTCAAATCATCTTCTTCATTCTTTGGTTCAGATGAGTGACCCAGAAAATAGAACCCAAGGTGGCAGGAAATATGGATAGAGACATAGAGACCTAGGCCAGGACCAGGTTGACAAAGCCCTTGTGCCTTGTCAGTTACTTTAGATTGTCCCCTGTAGGCAGTAGGGAATCAGGGAGGATTTTGAGAATGACCTGATCATATTTGGGTGTTGGGAAGGTAGCATGGCACTTTGCAGAACCAGAGGCTTGTGCAACTAGAGGTGGGGATACCAGAAGGAGGCAGTCGCAGAAGTGCTCATGAGAGAGGATGACAGTTTGAAATTGGGGTGGAGGGGTGGGGCTACATAGAAGGGTGAGATGTGAACATCAGAGACAGAAGAGTAGGGTGGGGTTGCATGTGCTGCATATAGCAGGATTCCTGGATGTTTGACCTGGACAACTAAGGGGATGATTGTGCTCTCTTTGAGATGTAGCATTCCTCAAGGAAGGGATAGGTCTGAGGGGTTCCTTGATGAATACTCTTCAGGGCATGTGGTATTTAGTATACCTGTAGGAATACGCCTGTTAGGTTCTAATGTGTTCTCTCAAGGGGTGTACGTTCTAGGTATGGAGATTAGGTCTTTATGAATCAAATCATTAAAAATTATTCCATGTGCCTAATGCTGTCTGCCTTAAATGCTGCATGTGTTTTTTGAATGGTGTTCTAGGTACCTTTTCAGTGTAACGAACCACCCTGAAACTTAGTGATGCAAAAGAACAACATTTTATTATGTACATACATTTTGTGGGTCAAGGATTTTGATAGGGCATGAGATATGCCATGTCTGGTGCCTCAGCTGAATGAATCAAAGCTGAGACTGACTCAGTGGCCTTATTGGAGGGTATGTATTCCCTCATGTCTGGTGACTGACTGTCATTCTCAGCTGGCTCCTCAACTGGGCCATGGGCTGAAACTCTGTGGCCCCTGTCTGTGGTCTATCCTGTTGTGGGCTGGTTTTTTACTTCCTCACACATGGCATTTGGACCCCGAGAGTGGTCATTCTAAGGGCACACAGTGTCGCCTTTGAAGTCACTTAATACCATTTCCCCTCTGTGCCATTGGTCTGGGCCATAACAAAGATCTGTCCACTTTCAAAACTCCACCACTCAATGGAAAGAGTATCATGGTCAAATTTGTAAGATGATAAGCATGTGACATGGGAGACAGTGAGAAATAAGTTGGCCACAGATGGAGAGATGTATGTGGATGAGGGTAATGGATGATCTTGCTGGGGGTGGCGGGCTTGAGCTGATACTTGAAGAGTGGGTGGGAAGATTCTGGCAGGCAGAGAGAAACAGGGAGAGGAGAACATGTGACAGAGGGGAGGGTTTATGTTCCTTTTGAGGTCTTCTAGACCAGTCTTCTTAGTGCCAAGGGCAACTAATGGTGGGGCCCCGTTACTGCCACATCTCTGTGGGACACCAAGGAATACAGCGGGTTCAAAACAAAATGCTCCTTTCTACGTGATCACATTCAACATCAGGTCTAAAGTTCCCTGTGCTGACCAAAGTTGATCAGGCTTGTCAAAATGCAAAGCCGTTTCTTTTGATTTTCCCTACTGTTTTGTGTTCTGTTTTGGAGTGGGGGGAGCCTCTATACTATGGAATTATAAGCATCACCAGAGTTCTTGAGTTAGTGCAGTTCAGTACCCTTGTTAGTGCAGGAATCACATTATGTATTTGTTTACTTATCTATTTCCCCTCCCCTCATTAGATTGAGAATTTCTGGAGAGAAGAAACTATGTCTAACCTACTCTGGCTTCTGGAGCAGAGCCAAATACACAGTAGATGCTCAGTACAAGAAAGTTAGTCATTCAAGGTTAAATGGAAACAGAGCTGAACACCTGGGCATTTTTATGCCAACTCAATCTATCGTGAGGTCCAAACTTGTTTCTGTTCCTCACTTTTATTCCTTCTCTTTGACTCAGACTCCGACCAGCTCTTCTGTGCTCCTTGTTTCTCTAGAGCAGGAATCTGATCTGTCTCCACTTTCTGTTTCTGTATCTGACAGTCCCTGCCCCAAACCTGATTCCCATGCACACTTTTCTGCTTCATATCACGGAGGGAGATTGTTTAGATGAGAGTCAGTATACAAGAAGGGCTGCCGACCCCCTTTCCCCTTTTCCTTGGCAAGTCTCCTTGGCTGTACTCTTTTTCTGTACCTAAGATATGTGAGGAACTTATTTTTTACAGAGATATTCTGCAAAAGATAAATTTCTCAGGACTGTGGCCATGGATTCTTAGCAAAAGAAAGGACAAGGAGATATGATCAAATGTGTGCTGGTGAATCAATACAAATAAATTATGTGTTCTTTGTTATTATGTCCTAGGCTACATGAGAGAGGGTTCTTAAATCATCCACCATCAGCCGCTGGAGGTTCTGCTCCTTTCTGAGGAGTTATATGGAGACAAAGTCTAGGCTTGTGTTATTTTAGGCAATCTAGATAACTTTCTAGTGTGGACACTGATTTGGTTGCTAGGGGAATGCTGGCCACTGCAGAAGACCAGAGGGGAGCAATTCTTCTCTAGGTATGGCATGGCCCTGATTACACACTAAATATTTTTACCTCTAATGTCTGGGATTTATGAGCACTGTCTTGCTTGAAAGGATGGTCCTTTTACTAGAATATATGGGACAGACCTCTGGGGTTTTGACTAAGTGCTTGTCCAAGAGTTTGAACAGATTAAAATCTACATCCCCTCCCCACCTCCTACCACATGAATAGGACAGCCCTTCATCTGTTATGTCCTGAGATATGGCTTTTATGGCCTAATTCTCAGTTATTCTGGATCAAGATCTAGAACAAGGCCAACTCAGAAAGAACATGGAAATCTGGGCAATCTGCAAGTGAGATCCAGGCAAGTGGTTTGTGAATGTGCTCAAGAGGTGACCAGATATGTGGGTGAGGCTAAGCATATTAACCTAGGGAGGGAAATCCTTAGAAGTTCAGGCAGTTGGGCAGGTAATAACAAATATGCCCATCCATCTCTTAGGTATATGAACAAGACAAGAGGGGAAAGAGGGAGAGCTTTGGCCATGAACATGTTTCCAAAGAAAGGGAGAATGCATAGATTCAGGGAGTTAGGCTGGAATCCCATCTAACCAAGCTGGGGCGTGAAATGAGTGTTAGATTATGCAAACATACAAGATGCTCCTCCTGTAAGTGTTGGAGCTGGATTCAAGTGCAGGCCTTCAAATTATAATGAAACCCACTAACTTCCTAGAAATCTCTGAGGCATCTTTGACTCCTTTCTTTTCTATTATGCATCATTTGCAATTTTTAGCAACAATTTTCATAGATTTTTTTCTCCTTTTCTTTCCAATTATCATTATGTCAGTTCAGATCTTTAGTCTCTTAAATTTGGATTATTGCAATATCCTCATTAGCCTCCTTGTTTTTCATCTTCACTGATCTATCCTTCATACTCTGGACAGTTTTGTTTCCAAAACATAGGTGCCAACAAATCATTCACCTCAAGCACTTAGACATCTCTGTGCTATTTACTGAGTAGAGTAGAATCTCCTTAACCTGACATGGTAGGCATAATAGTGGCCTCCCAAAGATGTCCACAATTAATGCCTGCAGCCTTTGAATATGTTAGGTTATAAGATGCAGGGGAATTAAGATAGTAAATGGAAATAAGGTTGTAATCATTTGAGCTGAAGATGAAGAGATTATCTTGGGTTATCTGGCTGGACCCGGTGTAATCAGAGGATCCTTAAATGGGGAAGAGGAAGGCAGAAGAGTAGGAGACTGATACAGTGTGAGAAAGAGTGTTGATTAGCCATTTGTGGCTTTGAATATGGAATGGAACCACAAGAAAGGAATGGGTGCAGCATCTAGAAGTTGGGAAAGGCAAGAAAATGGTTTCTCCCCTGGAGCCCAAGAAAGGATGTAGAAACACAGCCCTACTGGCAGCTTGATTTTTAGCTACTGAAACCTATTTTGGACTTCTGTTTTCCAACATTGTAAGATAATATAGTTGTATGGTGATCTTTCCCTACAGAAACAATAGGAAATACATGGTGTTTTTTTAGCTCTACATTTTTATTTTATTTTTTAATATAATTGTTGTCAAATTGGCTTACATGCAACACCCAGTGCTCATCCCAACCAGTGCCCTCCTCAGTGCCCATCACCCACTTTCCCCTCTCCCCCACCCCCATCAATCCTCAGTTTGTTCTCTGTATTTAAGAGACTCTTATGGTTTGCCTCCCACCCTCTCTGTTTGTAACTGCTTTTTTTCCCCCTTCCCTTCCCCCATGGTCTTCTGTTAAGTTTCTCAGGATCCACATAAGAGTGAAAACATATGACACCTTTCTTTCTCTGACTGACTTATTTCACTTAGCATAATACCTTCCAGTTCCATCCAAATTGCTGCAAATGGCAGGATTTTATTCTTTCTCTTTGCCAAGTAGTATTCCATTATATATATAAACCACATCTTCTTTATCCATTCATCATTTGATGGACATTTAGGTTCTTTCCATAATTTGGCTATTGTTGAAAGCACCTCTATAAATATTGGGGTACCTGTGCCCCTATGCATAAGCACTCCTGTATCCCTTGGATTATTTCCTAGCAGTGCTATTGCTGGGTCATAGGGTAGTTCTTTTTTATTTTTTTGAGGAACCTCCACACTGTTTTTCAGAGCAGCTGTACCAGTTTGCATTCCCACCAACAGTGCAAGAAGGTTCCTATTTCTCCACATCCTTGCCAGCATCTATAGTTTCCTGATTTGTTCATTTTAGCCACTCTGACCAGTGTGAGGTGGTATTTCAGTGTGGCTTTGATTTGTATTTCCCTGATGATAAGTGATGCTGAGCATCGTTTCATGTGTCTGTTGGCCATCTGGATGTCTTCTTTGGAAAAGTGTCTATTCATGTCTTCTGCCCATTTCTTCACTGGATTATTTGTTTTTTTGGGTGTGGAGTTTGGTGAGTTCTTTATAGATTTTAGATACTAACCCTTTATCTGATATGTCATTTGCAAATACCTTTTCCCATTCTGTCAGTTGCCTTTTAGTTTTGTTGATTGTTTCCTTTGCTGTGCAGAAGCTTTTTATCTTGATGAGGTCCCAATAGTTCATTTTTGCTTTTAATTCCCTTGCCTTTGGAGATGTGTCGAGTAAGAAATTGCTGCTGAGGTCAAAGAGGTTGTTGCCTGCTTTCTCCTCTAGGGTTTTGATGGTTTCCTGTCTCACATTTAGGTCTTTTGTCCATTTTGAGTTTATTTTTGTGTATGGTGTAAGAAAGTGGTCCAGTTTCATTCTTCTGCGTGTTGCTGTCCAGTTCTCCCAGCACCCATTTGCTAAAGAGACTGTCTTTTTACCATTGGATACTCTTTCCTGCTTTGTCAAAGATTAGTTGGCCATACATTTGTGGGTCCAATTCTGGGTTTTGTATTCTATTCCATTGGTGTATGTGTCTGTTTTTGTGCCAATACCATACTGTCTTGATGATTATAGCTTTGTAGTAGAGGGTAAAGTCTGCGATTGTGATGAGTCCTGCCTTGTTTTTCTTCTTCAATATTACTTTGGCTATTCAGGGTCTTTTGAGGTTCCATAAAAATTTTAGGATTGTTTGTTCTAGCTTTGAGAACAATGCTGGTGCAATTTTGATTAGGATTGCATTGAATGTGTAGATTGCTTTAGGTAGTAGTGACATTTTAACAATATTTATTCTTCCAATCCTTGAGAATGGGATGTTTTTCCATTTCTTTGTGTCTTCTTCAATTTCCTTCATAAGTTTTCTATAGTTTTCAGCATACAGATCTTTTACATCTTTGGTTAGGTTTATTCCTAGGTATTTTATGGTTCTTGGTGCAATTGTAAATGGGATCAGTTTCCTTATTTCTCTTTCTGTTGCTTCATTATTGGTATATAAAAATAAAACCAATTTCCGTACATAGATTTTGTATCCTGCAACTTTGCTGAATTCATGTATCAGTTCTAGCAGTCTTTTGGGTTTTCCATGTGGAGTGTCATGTTGTCTGTGAAAAGTGGAAGTTTGACTTCTTTGCAAATTTGGATGCCTTTTATTTCATTTTGTTTTCTGATTGCTGATGCTAGGACTTCCAACACTATGATAAACAACAGTGGTGAGAGTGGACATCCCTGTCGTGTTCCTGATCTCAGGGGGAGAGCTCTCAGTTTTTCCCCATTGAGGATTATATTAGCTGTGGGCTTTTAATATATGGCTCTTATGATAGTAAGGTATGTTCCTTCTATCCCAACTCTCTCGAGGGTTTTTATTAAGAAAGGTTGCTGAATTTTGTCAAATGCCTTTTCTGCATCAATCGACAGGATCATATGGTTCTTATCCTTTCTTTTATTAATGTGATGTACCACATTGATTGATTTGTGAATATTGAACCAGCCCTGCAGCCCAGGGATGAATCCCACTTGATCATGGTGAATAGTTCTTTTTATATGTTATTGAATTCAATAGGCTAGTATCTTGTTGAGAATTTTTGCATCCATGTTCATCAGGGATATTGGCCTGTAGTTCTCCTTTTTTTGTGGAGTCTCTGACTGGTTTGGGAATCAAAGTAATGCTGGCTTCATAGAATGAGTCTGGAAGTTTTCCTTCCATTTTTATTTTTTGGAACAGCTTGAGAAGGATAGGTATTAACTCTACTTTAAATGTCTGGTAGAATTCTCCAGGGAAGCCATATGGCCCAGGACTCCTATTTGTTGGACGATTTTTGATAACTGATTCAATTTTTTTACTATTTATGGGTCTGTTCAAGTTTTCTATTTCTTTTCATTTGAATTTTGGTTAGTGTGTGGGTGTTTAGAAATTTGTCCATTTCTTCCAGGTTGTCCAGTTTGTTGGAATATAGTTTTGCCTTGTATTTTCTGATAATTGCTTGTATTTCTGAGGGATTGGTTGTAATAAATCCATTTTCATTTGTGATTTTATCCATTTGGGTCCTCTCTCTTTTCTTTTTGAGAAGCCTGGCTAGAGCTTTATCGATTTTGTTTATTTTTTCAAAAAACCAACTCTTAATTTCATTGATCTGTTCTTCTGGTTTTTTTTTAGGTTCTATATTGTTTATTTCTGCTCTGATCTTTATTATTTCTCTTCTTATGCTGTGTTTGGGGTTTCTTTGCTGTTCTGCTTCTATTTCCTTTAGGTGTGCTGTTAGATTTTGTATTTGGGATTTTTCTCGTTTCTTGAGATAGGCCTGGATTGCAATGTGTTTTCCCCTTAGGACTGCCTTTGCTGCATCCCAAAGGTTTTGGATTGTTGTGTTTTCATTTTCATTTGTTTCCACATATTTTTTAATTTCTTCTTTAATTGCCTGGTTGACCCATTCATTCTTTAGTAGGATGTTCTTTAACCTCCATGCTTTTGGAGGTTTTCCAGACTTTTTCCTTTGGTTGATGTCAAGTTTCATAGCATTGTGGTCTCAAATCATGCATGGTATGATCACAATTCTTTTATACTTATGAAGGGCTGTGTTGTGACCCAGTATGTGATCTGTCTTGGAGAATGTTCCATGTACACTTGAGAAGAATGTATATTCTTCTGCTTTAGGATGAAAAGATCTAACTATATCTGTCAACTCCGTCTAGTCCAGTGTATCATTCAGGGCCATTGTTTATGTATTGATTTTCTTTCTGGATGATATGTTCATTGTTGTAAGTGGAGTATTAAAGTCCTCTGTAATTACCACATTCTTACCAATAAGATTGCTTATGATTGTGATTGTTTTATATATTTGGGTGCTCCTGAAATTGGTGCATAGACATTTATAATTGTTAGCTCTTCTTGATGGATAGATGCTGTAATTATTATATAATGCCCTTATTCATCTCTTGTTACCAGCCTTTAGTTTAAAATCTAGTCTTTCTGATATAAGTATTGTTACTCCAGCTTTCTTTTGACTTCCAGTAGCATGATAGATCGTTTTCCATCCCCTCACTTTCAATATGAAGGTGTCCTCAGGTCTAAATGGGTCTCTTATAGATAGCAGATAGATGGGTCTTTTTTTTTTTTTTTTTATCCATTCTGATACCCTGTGTATTTTGATTGGAGCATTTAGTCCATTTACATTCAGTGTTATTATTGAAAGATATGGGTTTAGAGTCATTGTGTTTTGTGTAGGTTTCATGCTTGTAGTGATGTCTCTGGTCCTTTGTGGTCTTTGCAACATTTCACTCACAGAATACCCCTAGGATCCCTTGTAGGGCTGGTTTATTGGTGATGAATTCCTTCAGTTTTTGTGTGTTTGGGAAAGCCTTTATCTCTCCTTCTATTCTGAATGACAGGCTTGCTGGATAAAGGATTATTGGCCACATATTTTTCCTGTTCATCACATTGAAAATTTCCTGCCACTCCTCTGGCCTGCCAAGTTTTAGTAGATAGGTCTGATACTACCCTTATGTGTCTACCTTTGTATGTTAAGGCCCATTTATCCCTAGCTGCTTTCAGAATTCTTTATCTTTGTATTTTGCCAGGTTCACTATGATAAGTCATGCAGAAGATTGATTCAAGTTATGTCTGAAGGGAGTTCTCTGTGCCTCCTGGATTTCAGTGTTTGTTTCTTTCCCCAGCTTGGGGAAGTTCTCAGCTGTGTGACTTGTTCAAGTACACCTTTGGTCTTTTTCTCTCTCTTCTTCTTCTTCTGGAACTCCTATCATATGGATATTGTTCCATTTCATTGAATCATTTAGCTCTTTAATTATCCCCTCATGATCCAGAATTTTTTAAAATCTTTTTCTCAGCTTCCTATTTTTCCATAATTTTATCTTCTATTTCTGCCTCTCCCTTCTGACTCCAGTCTTCTCTGTGACCGCCTCTGTTTTATTTTGCACCTCATTGATAGCATTTTTTCAAATTTATCATTAATATTTTTTAGTTCCTTGATCTCTGCAGCAATAGATTCTCTGCAGTCTTCTATGCTTTTTTCAAGCCCAGCGATTAATCTTATGACTATTATTCTAAATTCTTGTTCAGTTATATTGTTTATATTTGTTTTGATAAATTCTTTAGCTGCCATTTCTTCCTCGAATTTCTTTTGAGAATTCTGTTTTGTCATTTTGGCTAGTTTTCTGCCCCTTGTGTATTTTAAAAGCTTGTTATGAGCCCTGCACCTATGAGCACTACTGTATTAAAGAGGAGTCATACACTGTCCAGGGCCTGGCCCGTCAGGAGGTGTTTTTTTGGAGGGTGTTACTTGCTCTCTGTTGTTGTGACTTTGGTTACTTTATCTCCCTACTTGTAGTGATGTTTTGGACCTTCCACAAACATACCTGATGTTTAAAACCATCATTATCAAACTCCAGTCTGGGACTTCATCTCTTTCTCCATGCACCTGACTCCAGCCTAAGCAGACCACCTCTGGTCCTGAAACATGACTGACAAGTCTAGCCTCCTTGTGTTTTCTTGTAATGCCTCCATAGCCAAAAAAGTCATTTGCTTTCTTCACTTGGTAAAATAAGCCAGCTCAAATTTTCACAAAGGGTAATTCTCTACTTCATCCCAGTTTGGGAATCACTGATTACTGTTATATGTCTATCTTTCATAGTTACTGCAAGACTCACGTGAAACATTAGGTATAATATGAGCAGCCTCGTGTCAGACCAATTTCAATTTTCACCAAAGGTAGTTGTATAGATATTTACCTCTCTTCTCACACTGGAAGTGCCTTAGGTCAGATACTTTGTGTCTCATGTTTCTCCTTTTTAAAATGATATTTAGCACAGTGCAGAGCCCAATTTGTAGGGTTGGATAGGAGACAAGTTGTGATAAATGACAGATCATGGATTGGGTGATAGATCATTTTTCTCCTCCTTTGTGTATGTGAGATCTTGGGGTGGGGGTGTCTGGGTACTGTCCCAGGTGCTGAAGATACAGTAACAAATAAGACAGCTCTTGGATTTGCCATGAGGTCATCTTACAATCTAGTCAAGTCTCTGCTCTTGGTCTCATTGGAAGCACCTTGGGCTGGTAGCTACTTCCAATCTGGGGAATTGCTGATCCCCAGAAAATCCACTGGGGCCAGCAGCTAAAATTGTTTGGCTGACAGCTCTTTCAGCTCCTGAGACCCAAGAGGGAATGATGCCCCTGACAGGAGTGGTAGAAGGAAGGGGAATGTGTGTGCCTGCAGGTGAAATGAAAGCGACAAGTGGATAGGATCACACACCAGGCAAAATGGACTTGATGGACCTGTGATCTTTCCATTGCTGAGGCTGTCAATGCATGTCCACATAAAGTGAGCACCAGCACTCAGGAAATCTCTGAGCTTTCATCTCTACATCAGTGAGAGGCCTGGCGAGGTTGCTCTTTATTTTGTTAGCTTCAAGTTGTCATCACTAAAGAAGTGACATGCTCCCTCTTGGGACATGGCATTTTTCTATTCTGATGGCAAATGACCTGGTTTGCTCAGAGACAAACCAGGGTGGAAGGGACCTGATATATGCTGAGGGCTTCTTGTGCACCTGACAGAAGACAACTTTCATCTAATCCTCACAACAATCCAATGAAAGAAATGAAATTGGCTTAGTTTTCCAGATGAGGAAACTTAGGCTTCATAGGATCAGCTTCTTGTCTAAGGTCACACAGAGAGTGAGTTGGAGATCATAGATTCCACACTAAGACTATCTGGTTTAGAGCTTTTTTTCCTTTCCCAAGGAAACAGATTGCTTACATTTTCCTTTACGTTGGTGATTATCTCTGAAAGCTTCACTCCAGTGGCTTTGGAGCCAGCTTTTCATCTTTCGTCTGCTCACATCTGTTCCTGCCCTCAGCCTCCTCCTCAGGGGGTGCTGGTGGTGGTTGGATGGAAGGTGTTATGGGCACATAGGAAGATATGAACTCAGACTCCTAGTTACTGGTATACCTTGAGCTAATTAACTCTAGTTCTGGTGAGCTATCATCATGGGATATAGACACTGGCAGGGAATTCTGGGGTCATTTGGCCCCACCCCTGTTAGGGGGCTGCAAGCTACCTAAATCATTTCCAAGAGATGACTCTCTTTCTCATTTTCAAAGTCCCTTAGGGAATGAGAGTGAATGGATTTTTAATTAATTTTTAATGGCTCGTTATACAAAGCCAGAACAACCCCCTACTATTCAAGAGCCATTTTTCATAAGCTCCTTGTTTCAACAATACTGTATTTCCATTTCCTACATCTGTCTCTTACCTTATTCAGCAACCAAATTCTGCACAGTACTTTCTTAACAATAGCTCTGCTTTAAAATTTTTTTTTCAACGTTTATTTATTTTTGGGACAGAGAGAGACAGAGCATGAACGGGGGAGGGGCAGAGAGAGAGGGAGACACAGAATCGGAAACAGGCTCCAGGCTCTGAGCCATCAGCCCAGAGCCCGACGCGGGGCTCGAACTCACGGACCGCGAGATCGTGATCTGGCTGAAGTCGGACGCTCAACTGACTGCGCCACCCAGGCGCCCCAATAGCTCTGCTTTAAATAGGGATGACTAATGCTTATTAATTTTTGTATCTCATATCCCTAGCTTGGATCAAGAAGGAATAGATAAACCTGTCTTGGGCCCTGACTGGACAGTTTCCTCATTTGGACAGTGGGGATAATGATATCTGCTTTTCACTGTGGTTATTTCCATTATATGTGTAATGCACATAAAGCCCCAAACATGGTGCTAGACACTTAGTAGGTGCTCAGTATATATTAGTGTCCCACCTCTGCTTTTTCTGTATTTGTTCAGTTCTTGTCTAAGCTACTCTACTTGATCAGGTCATGCTTTTGTCTATAGATCTAGTGTTTTCATTAACCTACATCCCATCAGATATAGGGATATACCTTTGTCTTTTCTAGAAGTATCTAGAGAATAACAACCCTCTAATACTTAATATGGTCATATTTAGAAGATTGTTTTCGGGGCGCCTGGGTGGCGCAGTCAGTTAAGCGCCCGACTTCAGCCAGGTCACGATCTCGCGGTCCGTGAGTTCGAGCCCCGCGTCGGGCTCTGGGCTGATGGCTCAGAGCCTGGAGCCTGTTTCCGATTCTGTGTCTCCCTCTCTCTCTGCCCCTCCCCCGTTCATGCTCTGTCTCTCTCTGTCCCAAAAATAAATAAACGTTGAAAAAAAAATTAAAAAAAAAAAAAAGAAGATTGTTTTCACTGTCTTCCCTTCTTGCCCTTGTGTCCCCTTTCTCTTACCCTCTCGTGGAAATTCATGAAGTTCTCTCCTAAACCACCTTGGGTTCTCACTTCTGGAGAGAATTGGCAGACTAGTTTATCTAAGGAAAAGACACATTTGAAGGAGTTTACAAAATACTCCAGAAGAAGAGGGCTGGAAATTTCCATTTTCCTCCCATCTCTTAAGATCTTCACTTAGAGCTCTCATCCTTTCTGAGAACCTTGATTACCCCAGTCCAGACTCATCTTCTCCTCCTTTGAACACCTATGGCAACACTTTCTATTCAAGAATGTATGTGTTTCTGTTGGTTATAGGCACCATGTCAAGGAAGAGCATAAAGTACTCTTATAGTATAATGAGAAAAGCAGGGTCTCTATCTTGAAGGTACACATAGCCTAATGGTGGATATGCATATGCAAGTAGATAATTATAATATAATCTGGTGAATAGCATAATTGGATGTATGTGCAACAAGTTAGGGGAACATGGATTAAAAGAGAATCCATTCTGTCTCAGAGGACAAGTGAGACATCAGAGTGCTGATGACGTTTGAGCTGGGCCTTGAGGGATGAGGAGGAGATCAGCAGGTGGAAAATGGGGGAAGGACTTTCAAGGAGAGGAGGGAGCTTTTGAAAAAGTGTGGGATCCTGGAACAGGGAAGAAATAGGTATTCCAGTGTGTCTAGAATTTAGATATCATTTGGGAAAGTGGCTCTAGAAGAGGGTTAAAATGTCTAGAGGGGCCAAGTTGAGAAAGACCTTTCATGACATGTTGAGGAATTTGGATTTGATTTTAAAGACAGTATGAAGCCAGGAGAGATTTTTTTTTTTTTTTTGGCAGTAGGTAATGGGATTTGGCCTGTGCTGTAGAAGGGTCATTCTGGTGTAATGTAGAAGAGGGGTGAAGATCAGAAATTAAGTAAACTAGTTATTTTGAAGGCCTCTGTAGTCATCCATTAGCTAAATCCATTGGTCTGTTCTTAATCTTCCTTTTACATGAACTGTCAGCAGCATTTCACACAGCTGATCCCTCCTCCTCTTTGAAGCACTTTCTTTACTTGGCTTCCAGCACACATGCTTTCCTGGGTTTCCTCTGATCTCACAGACTCTTCTATGTCAGTGAGGGTCTCTGACTCTAGTATTTCTAAGAGAAGACAGGAATTGAATGCAGGAATTGTTTACAAGGCTGGAGGAGTGAGGAAGAGAAAAGGCAAAGTTGCCCAAAGATTGGTAACTATAGAAACCTTTTCAGGCCTCTGCATAGGAGGAGAAGAAACAGTGCAAGAGGCTGAGGATCTCTCCTACCTAGATTCCTACTGTGTGTGCCGGGCTTCGCATGCAGGGGACCCAGAAGTCTGTGCTTCCTGTCACTGAGGTCCACCGTCACTGCTGTTGTTCCTGCCAGCTTTGTTGCCTATGTTGTTTTGTGACTTCAAAATACAAGTGGGAAGAGTAGCTTTTTTCTTTCCTACTGGTCCCTACTGGTCCCTACTGGCATACTGCCTCCTGCATTGGGTCAGACTGGAAGGCAGGTAATGTGAGAGTCTTAGAAATACAATTCTCAGGGTCCTGATTACCTGCAATACATAGACAGGAAAGAGAACTTGGAGTAAACAGACAGCACAACCCCTCTCTCTGGCTACTGTGAGCATCCATTTCCATCCCCAATTCATAAATAACTCCTTCTTTTCCTGTAGGTTCAGTGATAGTGTGAGAAGCTGAAAATAGCTGGGTATTAGTTTCTGCTTCCAGTTCAACAGAACAAGAGTTTTGTCTTTTTTTTTTTTTTTTTTTTTTTTTGACAATTCCCTCTTTAGGAACCAAGAGTTCTCTCTCAACAGAGCCAAAATGTATGGGGACATGAAGCAGATACTGTGAAATGGCTTATTGGGGACAATAATGAGAGGACCACTACCTCTTTTGCCCCTTGATTCTCAGACCATTGTATTTTGACCATATGTTGGTCAAATGCACTTTATGGAAGACAGTGCCACAACCTCACAGTGTTGACTCCCAGCTAGCGTTGTCATTGAATCTTTGAAAATCCATTCAACCATTGTATCAGGCCAGCTGCTTCTGGGTGATTAAGTTTGTGGTAAGACCAGTGAATTCCATGGATATGCCCATTACTGCACTTCATTTGCTGTGAAATGAGTTTCTTTGTTGGAAGTAATGTTGTGTGGGATACCATGACAGTGAATAAGGGGTTCTGAAATGGAAAGATTTTGACTCTAGCATAAGCACTGCAGGTAGGGAAAGCAATCATAATGAGAAGAAATTGCTCCCTGTATGTGATGGGGGCGGGGGTGGGGCGCGGTGGTGCAATGTGATCAAACTGTCACCAGGTGCCATAGTGAGGCTCAACATTGGTTTCTGATGTTGGCAGGTCGGGAATGTAGCAGTGATAATATGCACAACAGCCTTGGTGAAAGGAAGTCCATGTGAAGCCTAGGCAAAGTCTCCATCTCTGGCATAGCAGTGACCACAGAGGACCCCCCAGAGCAAACTGGGGGGGCTCTGGGGAATTGGGCTTACTGGACTCAACCGAAGGCCATCTTGTTCATTTGATTACTGAGGTTCTTCCTTGTAGTAAATACCATTTGGTGAGCATTCACACAGGACATACATATCCACTGTGGCAATTTTGAGAGGATTTTCTCACTCCCCTGACCTCTAGATGCTGGAACACCTCAGCTCTCAATCCTCATATATTTACTCCATCTTCACACTCTGTCTCTCGGTGATCTAATCTAGTCTTGTGTCTTTAAATACCATCTAATTAGAGACAATTCCCAAATGGGTATTTCTGTCCTAGATTCTCTTCCCTCAACTCCAGACTCATTTATCCAGCTCACTATTGTACTTGTTCATTTGAATTCTCTTAGGTATCTCAAACTTCATGTTCAAAGCTAATTTCTAATTTTTCCTCCATACCTCCTTCATCTGTAGTCTTCATCTCATAAACCAGCAACTCTGCCTCCAGTTGCTTAGTCCTGAACTCTGAGGGTCATCCTCAACTGTTCTCTTTCATTCAAACTCCATATCCAGTTTGCCTGACACTAACTTCAAAATACATAAACATCATGTCCCTTTTCCTGTGCACTGCTGTTGCTCTGCTGTAACACATACCATGTTTCACCTGGATGATTACAACAGGATCCTAATTCACTTTTGTGCCCTTACTGCCTTTCTCAACACAGCAGCCAGAGTGATCCTGTTAAAAGTAAACTTCTCTATTAAAATCCTCAGCAGCTCCCCATCTCACTCACTCACTCCGCATCTCACTGGAGTCCTTACAACGGTTCACAAGTTCCAGCAAGATCTGAGTCTCCGAATATCTCCCCGACTTCATCTCCCCCTACTTTCCACACCAGCGTCATTGGTCTCCTTGCTCTCCCTTGAATATGCCAGGGACACTCCTGCCTCAGGATCTTTGTATTCACTGCTCCTCTGCCTATAATGTTGCTTACCCAGATAACCCCATGACTTCATCTCACCTCATTCAGGGTTTTGCAGGAGTGTCCATTTTTCATAGAAGATGTACCTGGGCTCCTTCATCGTCTCCTTTTCCTTAATTCCACCCCCGCCCCCATAGCACTCACCATCATCTAACTATGTCATTTACTTACTTACTTACTTATCTTCCCTGCCAGAATGTTAGCTTCATGAGGGCAAAGAAACTGCTGTATTATTTTCAGTGCTGAATCCAGATTACTTGGCAAACAGGAAGCGTTCCATACATATTTGTAGTTAATGAATGAAAAAAAAATGAGAACCTGTAATTGTGTGATACAGTGGACTACAGTGTATTTCAAAGACTCCGTGTTTGCCTTGATTTGTGTGGGACGAGGAAGGAGTCAAGGATCATGCTAAGGTTCAGTCGTGAGCCACAGAGTTGATGAGATGCCCTTATAAAAAGCAGGAAAGGGGATAAAAGCTTTGTGAAAATCTGTGCATTGTACATGACAAGTTGCTATAGTTTGTACTATTTCCTTGTCCTCTTAACTAGATTGTAAAATCATAGCAGGCAGGGAGCACTGTTCGTGTCACTCTGAATTTGGCACACACCTACCACAGTTCAAGACGCCCAGTTGGTGCCCAGACATCCTTGTATTGGGGATCTGTTGGGCTTTGGGTTGTAAATGTTCAGTTTCTGTTCCTTGGTGAGGGGATCTCCCTGAGGTGTGAGAAGGACCCTGGGATTCAGACTCTGCTGGAACTGGAAAATGCAGCCTTATAGGCTGTCTCAGAGGGGTATCATCTTTGTCGTGTGACAGTTATCAACTATTTCTGGTAAAGAAAGCTGCGGTCCTTATTCCAACTGGCTGGAAACAAAGAACTATCAAGTAGGGGCAGGAATGAAGTGGTAGCCTGTGAGTGGGATGCACAGAGGACCCCGTGGATTTAAAGGCACCAAGATTTCAGGGAGGTTTAATGAACTAAATTAATTTTCCTTCAGAGTAAAATTTTACAGGCATGAAAGGCCCTCCCTTCACTGAATGTGCTCACGGGCGAGAGCGTCGCAGTGATTTATGAATTTGCAGATTATGCATTATCCTTTCAGAGGACAGGAATCCCCCCGGGGTTCCTGCCTCTTTCTGAAGCTGAGTGGGGGGAGCCAGGTGAATGCACTGACTCTGATCTGCAGCCTCCTGTACTGAAGTTGGGGTTGAGAATGGATGAGTTTGTTAGGAGGAGCTTAGCATAAACTCTAGAATCTGAATTCCCCTCCCCCAGCCCCCGACCAAATGAAAATCATTTGGAACCCTTATCTCCTGAAGAATAATTATCATACTAATAACGCCCATTTCCCTAGTACAGTTTATAAAGCAGGTCAGCTTTCCTTATTTGATTTGAATCAACAACCCTGTGAGGTTGGCAGGGGCAAGTGTATCATTATCCCCATTTAAGGAAATTGGAGCAGATTCTGAAAACATAAATAAGTTGCTCAGGCTCACACAGTAGCATATGGTGAGACTGGGTTTTGAGGCAGCCCTCTGGTTGCAAGTGTTCCGTTATTTCCATGCTGCCATGCAAGCCCTGTCCAGGAGGCAGACGGCTGGATCCAATGGGTAAGTGAGTCTAGAGACAGGCACATTTAGAAGGGTTCTCAGGTGGGATAGCGATGGAGACTTCTTTGCAGTTCTGCATTGTGGGTACCTCCTCTCACATAGGAAGTGGGTAGGAAGAGGATAGAAAGCTCCCTTGTCCTCACATATCACTTTCCCTAACTCGGCCAGAGACTTGGACTCCTTTGTTCAAATGCATAATCCTGGAGGCAGCAGGTTGAGGAGGACTATCCCTTTCATGAGGACAGCCACCATTTCTCTTTTTTTTTTTTTTTTTTTAATTTTTTTTTTCAACGTTTATTTATTTTTGGGACAGAGAGAGACAGAGCATGAACGGGGGAGGGGCAGAGAGAGAGGGAGACACAGAATTGGAAACAGGCTCCAGGCTCTGAGCCATCAGCCCAGAGCCTGACGCGGGGCTCGAACTCACGGACCGCGAGATCGTGACCTGGCTGAAGTCGGACGCTTAACCGACTGCGCCACCCAGGCGCCCCATTTCTCTTTTGATCACTTCACCAAGAAGCTTATGCTGTGCTTAACATAAGTCAAGAACAGATGAATGAAAGAGAAGAGGGGGCATGTGAAATAAAGACACTAGTTACTGGCTCTGAGTGTGTGTAAAGAGCAGGCACAGGGATGGCTTGAACATCTGGGGGCATTGGAAGACACTAGATGCCTGGGGCCAAGAAAATTGGTGGTGGATGGTCAACAAAGACAGCAGCAACTGATTTCGTAAGAGGCTAGTCCTGCCCTTTATTGTCACTTACTAAATAAGTCCCTTATTTTAATATAGTCTCTTAGTATATGAATTATTTATTATATAATGTATGCATTATATACGTCTCCTGTTATAATTAGTCCTCTGATATATTACTTATTAGATATTTATGTATATATTACATATAGACACATAATAAGTCTCTTGGTAAATATGGTGGTCCCTCCTTGTTATCGCCCTCTTCACTCATAAAACTTTTTATCTACCCATAGTTGGCCATAGGTTGGGCTTCCTCTGTCTTTCCTGCATGATCCCATTGTCCTTTGTGCCTTCTTTCCCAACTTGACATGGCCTATGTCTCTGAGTGGCTCATGTACACATGACATTGCATTCAACACATGACTGCTCTTGCCCCTAATGGCCCGTGCCACTCTACCTCCATACCTTTTCTTGTTACTGGAATGGCTTCCTCCCCTACCCTCCTTTTTTTCTATCAATCTCAGTTCAATTAAAAAAAAGAAAAAAAGTGAATGAGCTCCATTTTAGTTTATGCATATTCTTAGCATACTTTAAGTCCCAGTGCATGTAATCTTTCCTTCATGGAGACCTTTCTGATCACACTCTATGGACTTAATTGCTTCTTCTTTTCAACTCTTATAGCACATTATCTGTACCTCTCAAATACATTTATCATCTCATCTCTTCTTTTATTGTTCTGCATCCATAATTCACTTGTAGTTCCTGCCAAGTGTCAGGTGATGTGCTGTGCATTGAGGATGCAGAATTGAATGAGACCTGATTTCTAACCTCAAAGAGGCCACAATCTAACAGACTAGTCAGACATACGGAAAAGTCATACTGACCCAATGTGATAGAAGCTATAAGAGATGAATGACCACAGTATAATTCCAGAGATGTCAGATACCAATTTAAGGGTGTGTGTGTGTGTGTTTACACATTTCTCTCTATATAGATCTTTCTAACTATGTTTGTATATACACACACATACATGTCTGTGGATTTCTCTTTATACTGTGTGTGTGTGTGTGTGTGTGTGTATAGCTTATATTAAGAGAGAAATGCTATTTACTCATGAATTATTCCAATGTATTTTCACATTTTAGGCAGCAATCCTGCTGCCTGGGGGTCTCTCAGCAGTTTGTCTCTCAGCAAACCTGGGTATCTCAGCAGTTTGTCTGGGTCTTTTCTCCTTCCATAACTGTTTCCTATTTCCTTCTCCAAGAACAAAGAAAACAGAAGTTCCCTTCATCCTTGGGCCTTGAACTCTGGATCTCTCCCTGAGTCCCAGAGTTTAGCTGGTGCCTTCCCAATTCACCTAAGAGGAGCCCAGTAAGTATCTGTGAACTTCAGGAGAGAATGTGCAACTCCTTGAGGGCCAGGGTGTGCTTTTCTCCTCTCTGTGTGCCTGCTTCTTGTCTTGCACACAACTGGCTCACATAAACACTTGCTGCCTGGAGTAGCATCACATTAGAGCAGAGTGAGCACAGTGTGTCACATAGCCAGGGGTGGAAGCGCTGGTTCTATCTCCTGCTAGTTGTGTGCCTGGGGTGGGGGTACAATTAGCTTAGCGCTTGGGATTCAGTTTTCTCATCTGTAAAATGGGGATATTATATTACACTTGCTTAGTCTCAAGAATTTGTTGTGAGGATTGAGAAGCACTCCATGTAGTGTTTATTGCCTGGTAAGGGTTCAGTTAACGTTTACTCTCTGCTTTTCCTTTGCTGGATTTGACTGCCAGCCCTCATCTGGGGGCGTCTTCTGAAGACGAGTCAAGTCAGGCTTTGCTGTGGATCCAGGATTAGCCCTTTAGCCTTCCCGCACCCCACATCCCATCCGCTGGTGATTCCTGAGGCACACTCACATCTTCTCTTTCTGATCTGAGTCCTTGCCTTGTGGTCTGGGGCTTAGTGGCTTTATTGCTTCTGCTTTCAGTTTTCTTCCCTAATTCCCTCCTCTCTGGTGGCGTTCGGAAGGCTCTGAGTGGTGAGAGAAGCCAGGGATGGGCAGGCCTTGTTTCCCTCTTGGTTTTGTTTGCTTGGCACAGAGTATCTCAAGGCTAAAGGTTACATTATCATCTCTTCATCGCTCTATTACTGCCCTTCTGTGCTGGCACCAGGGGAGTGGAAGCTTCCAGCCCCTAATTCACCCCTTTCCTCTGGGAAATGCAGGGGTGATTTTGCGGAGGCATTTTCCTCATACGTCTCTTTCTGCATGCTTTCTGAAGTTCAGCTACATTTAAAGGACGGGATGCTTTTCTAGGTTAGGATCTCAGCACGGTGCAAGGGCGGTGTCACTGCAGCAACAGTGTTGGGAGAGGAATCATAGTGGGATGGAGTCTTTCCCAAGTGTAGTTCTCCAGTTACCACAGGAAGATTTCCGGGCCCCACTCAGGACCCACCAAGTCAAACCTGCTGGGAGTGGGACCTTAGAATCTGCATTTAAAAGGCTTTCTGGTGACTGTTAGCTCCAGGTGTACTCATGGCATGGAAGAACAGTGCCCTGGGCACTTGGTCGAGGTCACACATTATTGAGACTTTAACCAGTCCCTTCCTTTCTCTGTGCATCAGTTTCCCCATCTGTACAGTGAGGGAAAGAGACTAGATTAATACCATTCCCATCTGAAGACTATGATTCATCACCAAAACACCATTATCTTCTATTGACTCAAAATGATTATTTTTAGGAACCTTTGACATGTTGAGCTTGCCTGTTAGGGAGACAGAAGTACAAAATACGAACCCTGCCTCAATCTAGCTGGGAACGCAAATCCTGTGACATCCAGAAGGTAACAGGATAGTGTTTGACTAAGTGCCAAGTTATGTAATTCCATTTTAAGTGCGATAGGACTTGAGAAGAGGGATAACTCTGATGGCTGGTATGGTCCTAGGAGGCTGCCTAGAGAAGGTGGGCTTCAAGTTGTTTCTTGAACAACAGGCAGGCAGGTGCAGGTGGTAATAAAAGGCTGAGGCACAGTTGATACAACATAGCATGGAAGAAAGAAAGCAGAGGTGTGAGAACAGGTTTGGCTTATTTGCAGAGCCTTGAGAAACTTGGATTGCTAAAGCAGAAGACAGCGTCTTGAGAACTGGGGAAAAGTGGTTGGAGGAGTGTGTGTAGTACGTGTGTGTGGGTAGTGCATATGTGTGTGTGTAGTGTGTTACATACCAGGCTAAGGAGTCAAGTTCATCCTGAGGCAGAGGGAACCAGGACACTGATAGAATGAGAACAGCTCTGGGCTCTTTCCAGGGCTTTCCAGACCCAGTTGTTTGTTAGAAGCTCCCTATTGGTTAAGTGGAACTCTTACCCCCTACACTTCTTTCTTCTCTCTGTGTGGACTTTGCACTTTTTGGAGGTTTTTTGATGTCCCTGAAGGCTTGATATTGGGAGAAAATGAAATGACCTAATTTGCTCCTGCAGAGCTCTGGATGGGTGTTCTGACCTATTTCTAGAAAAGCATAGTTTTGAGTTTGTTTGTCCAGAATTTGGGATGGCCAGCGCATAGCCAACCCCTGTTTTTTACATAGTGACTGTGGGAACGACTTTGTAGATGAGAGAGGATAAAATAAAGGGGAGGTGAAGTCTGTTGTGCGGGTTATCCAGCAAACAGGATTATTGGTGCATTCCTAGGCATTTGGTTGGGGAAGGTGGGGATAAATCCCTTGTTTTCATCAGCCCCTGAATTTAACAAATGAGGAAAACTCCATGAATGGGAGAGGCAAGAAACACTGAGTGGCTTTGGGGAGCAGTTCTCTGCAATGGATATACACTCCTTACTGTTGTGCTATGTCAATAAGACAGGTAGCTTGGTAGCTTTTACTGTTGTGCAAATAGCCATGCCATTGATATTTTTCTTGGCTTGGCTGTTTCTTGCCCATTCACCACTCTCCATCAAAGAATGCACGCTTGGGAAGAGCCCTTCCATTGTGGCCCTGCAGAGAAGTTGAACATCCCAAACCAACTTCGCCATGGACTCTCTCTGACCTATAATGGGTCACATCCTTGCCTCTAATTTTTTCTTAGTTTACATAAAAGTAATGGAAATGGTGCGGACAGACCTCATGGGGTGTTGGATGTTAGTAAATCTCAAAGTGAGTGTTCTGTTGTCAGTGAGATGCCATAAAAATGTTAATATAATGGCTGATTATTTTTCTTTAATCTTAAATAGATACCTAGAATGGGAAAGTCCCATCTTGGTAGCAGAAATTCATTATCTTGGAAAGAGTTTAATGGCTGCTGTGCAAATGAACTGGAGGAAGTTAAATCGTGGAATGGGAAGGAACTGAAAAAAGTGAAATGAGTTGTGCATTAAATTTAGATAAACACAATTATGTGTAACTGGATTATCACGTGTGCAGGCAGGCACTGTATATTAGGCACCTGTGTTTTGATTAAAATCGATTCAGGTGCATGCACTTGGCATCCTTGTGATTCGGAGTTGTGCCTAAGCCACTGTCCAGGCACACAGTGGGCAGGCAGGGAAACGTCTGATATCCAGGTCCCCAGCTGGAGAAGTTTAAAGGGCCGAGGACCAGACCGGCCCAAGACCATTTCAGGAAACTGCTAACTCTATTAGAGAAAGCTCCAGCTCTCTTTCATGTACAGCTTCCTTTTGGGTTTCTGAATTTCAGCTGATGTCAGGAAAGTGGTCCCGGGGTCCAGTGGAGTCTAATGACCTGCTTCTTACTCCATGATGAGGACAGATGCCAAATGGTAGATGGCAGATGGCATCAGGGGATGTTGGGGACTGGGCCTGCCTGCCATTCAAGTAGATGTGGCTGCTGAGGTGCTAGTAATGGAAACACAGAATCTCTTTGAACCCGTCTGTAGGTGGAGAGAATTAGGCTCGGTTGCTTCTTACCATTGGGTCCAAGTCTGTAAGTCAGAGTCATCTCCAGATCAAAAGCAAGCCCATCGTCTGATCCCTGGGTGGCTGTACGAGTGATCAGAGCCAGCCGGGCAGCACCTCACCTTGAAGGAGGACAGATGTAGAGAAACCACTGTCGATACCCAGTTAATTCCTGTTGGCATGTTTTACTTCAAATGCAAAGCATCGTCAGGATTAAAATAAATGCTACCAGTTACAGGAATGCATTAAATTAATAATTGTTTTCCCTTGCTTGATCCTATAATACCCCTCCACTCAACGGATAAATACTAAACCCTCCTCTGGGTGATTTGAGATGCACTGTATGTTGTTACACAAACTAAAGTAAGCTTGCTTTTTTTTCCTCCCCTTTTGTTCCTCTTCTCTGCCCTCCTCCCCATCCCCATCACAGGTTATACTTATCCTGACGAAGCTGTACGACTTCAACCTGGGGAGCGTGACTGAGAGCTCACTCTGGAGGTAAGTGGATTGGAGGTTCTTAACAAGCTTCTGTGGCTTGGCTCACTTGAAGAATGCCAGCCACGCGGCTGGGGGGCACGTTTTGGAAGAGGCAGGAAGCAATCCTCCTCGTGGAAGAGCCCCTTAGCCCCCCAGGTAGAATGGACAGCCCCACCTGTGAACTCCCGTAGCACTCTACTTATCTCTCTGGGGGCCTGTCACAGCCCTGCCTGCTTGGCACCATTGTTGCTTCTGCGTTCCTGCGCTGTCTCGTTCTGCTTGAGGGACACACGTCTGGTTAGAGAGATCAGGGGAGCATGCCCGGAATGAGAAGAGCCGTGGGTCAGGGAGTCTGCTGAGGGGAGAGTCTTGCCTTGGGCGTGAGTCTTGGCCCAAGGACCATTTCCGGCCCTGTGCATCTGTGAGATGCTGTGGTTCTTACCTGTCCTTGTGGGAATAGATACACGTGGGGATCAGGTCCAGATGGGGACCTTCATGGGCTTCTTGATACATATATTTTAGTATATTCACTATACATATTTATAAATGCTTACTGTATATTAACATCTATATATTTAATAAACATTTACTATATATTTAATATACGTTAAAATATATATTGGTAATACATATATTTTAATATATATCAAAATATGTATTTTATGGCTGCAATGGCATAAAGATAAGTGTGTTAATTTAGTATATGGAAACTTTTTTCAGCCTCAAAGTTCATTTTTTGTTTGGACTTTAAAAGAAATGAAACATGTTTGTGGATCCTTAAAAGTATGGTAAGCCCTGGGCACTGTGCCCATTGTGCCTGCTGGATAAGTCCACTCTGACGGGACGCGGGTCACGGGACAGAGAGAAGGATGCGGGTGGTTAGATCAGGGAGAGCTTGACTGAAGCAGAGGCCTGAGGACTTTCTCTGCACCGGGTGCTTTGGCGCCCGGCTCTACACAGCACATGTGCACACTGTGGGCAGTGACAGGGCAACAGCAAATTCCATCAGTCGTTCTGAGTCAGCACTTCGGGCTCTGGGAAGGCTGTGTTGTCTGTCCTGTTTGCTTTGTCATTTGTAAACACTGGGGAGGGGGCACTGTCACAAAAGGCTCTTCACTGGGCTGCGTCATCATCCCAGACCTCTGTCCTGAGGGTTTCCTGGGGTCTTGGAGCAGAAGTGGTCTGGGGCATGAATATCTGTGTGCCTTGCTTCTTCTTCATCCCACCTGTTTGTTTGCAGAGGACTGGCCAGAGTTTGTTTCCCAGGAAGGGGGAACAGTCACAGCATCTATTAAATATTTAGGGGTTAATTGCTCATATCGACTCAGGCCTGCCTCCATTCGCCCAGGATGTCCACAACCTAACTTTGCTGCTCAGTGAAAATTGGCAGAGCTATAAGAAAGCACTGTTTCTCTAATAGATGACAGCATGACTATTTCCACTCACACAGGACTCCCGGGGAAGTAGAGCCTCAGAAAACTTCCTCTCAGGCCCAATCGCAGTGATACTATGGTGATACCTGAAGCCTGACTCGCGCACTGCCTTCGGAGGGCAAATAATAAAAACAAGCCAGAAGATCCTGCCCTTACAATGGGAGAAGCTCTACCTGGCAGCCCATATTTCAAGAAAGGTTTGGCTAGGTCTAGGGGTGGGCCAGGCACAGCCAGGGGCCCATGCCCAGGCCCAGGCCATGCTTACTGCTAGAGGCCCTTAAGTAATGAAGTGTGTGGCCTGTGGTCATAAGAGCCAGTATATTCACTGGTGTGTACCAGAGACCATAGGCAGCCTAAGGGCACCCTGATGTGCACTGGCCAGGATTCAGATCCCACCTCACCCACCCAAAGAGCTCTGTAACTTTTTAACCTCTTTGTATCAGTTTTCTGGGGCTGCTGTGACACCGTACCGCTAACTGCCTGGTCTAAAGCGGCAGAAATGTACTCTCTCTCAGTTCTGGAATGTGGAAGTCTGAAATCAAGGTGTCTGTAGGGCCGCACTCCCTCTGAAGGCTCTAGAAAGAATCCTTCCAGCCTTGGCGGCTGCTGGCATTCCTTGTAGCTAAGGCTATGGTCCTCCTTCTCTGCCTACATCATCTCCTTGGCCCACTCCTCTCCTGTCCCTTATAAGGAAGGTTGCCATTGGAGTTAGGCCCCAGGATAATCCAGCACGATCTCATCTTGAGATCCTTAAATGCATCTGGAAAGATCCTTTTTTTGTCAAACAAGCTCCATGACAGGTTCTGGGGGTAAGGATGTTGAACATGTTTTTCTGGGTGGTCACCATTCAGTGCATCTCTCCTTCCCTGGATGTGAGTTGGAGATAGCACAGAAACCCCTTTGCTGCAACCACATTGTTCTTGCCTTCCCTGAGACACATCACCTTGTCCCCTCCACGGCCCTTACCCCCACCACCTTTTTCTGCTCCTCTCCAAGGGGGGTGGGCAGTGCCTCTGTTCCTTACCCTCTCAGTTCCTCTAATCAGGGAGGCCTTTTTCCAGGACTTCACATTCCATCACTCAACTTGCATTTTCCTCCTTAGTACTTACCCCCATCTGGCATGCTAAATATTTTACTTATTGAATGATTTATTGTCTGCCTATAACCACTAACATCTAAGCTTGTAGAGAGAGACTTTTTTCCATTTTAATTCAGGGCTATACTCTCTGCACCTAGGACAGTATCTGGCACATAGGAGATACTTAATAAATGTTTGCTCAATGAATTAGTGGATGATTTGCAAGGACTAAATGAAATAATAAATGTAAAAACCCTTAAGAGTGGCTCACACGTAGGAAGTGTTCACTTAATTGTAACGATTGATTATTATAACCCTCTGTGTTTGTATAGTGTTCATCCCATTATTGACTTTGTTTATAAGGATCCAATGATGTCGGGGTCCATGTGATGGAAATTATAGGGCACCAAGGGGATGAATTCTGTGATATGGATGAATTAGCAGAGATCTTCAGGGGATTAGGGAGGGGAGAAGAGTGATTTAGATGGTTGTTCCTTGTGCTGATTAGAGGGAATTGAAGTATCGGTTTCTAGCAACAAGAGGATGTTCCTCTGTAGACAGGATTCTATGAGCTGCGGGTTGGACTGATGGGTGGGATGTGACTTGGCAAGTGAGAAGTGGAAAAACATCCTTACTACAAGGGAAAAGGGCAGGTAAGCCTGAGCTGCAGGAGAAAAGGGAGCCAAGCAGCAGGAAGAGAGAGCAGCTGGTCTTGGACCAGGGAGGGAACGTTTGGGTGGGTCTCTTCATGTTCACAGAAGGGGCCAAACCAAAGAGTGTTACCCTAAGGATGGTTTGCAGATAACAGATTCATATGGTGTGACCTTATAAGGATTTGGAATGCTGGTGGATATTGTAGGCTTTCCCTCTGGATAATTGTTACATATGAATGTGTTTTTGTGCTCTGTTTCCAAGGGTTCATGGGTCTGATAAAGCCCTGCTTAGCAACCCCTGCATAGAGCTAGAGAGAGAAAAGGGGCTGTTTCTATCCTTCGGGGGGGATTTTCCAATGTGCTGGGGCCTCACAGCATTTCTTCAAACCTTGCATTGTCTTTCCTGCTCATCCCCTAGAGATCTGTGTCTCCCATCCTCTTTTCTGTCCCGATAATGATGATGTATTTTGCAGTTAAAGCCTAGAGCACTGTGATCTTCCTTACTAACACAGTGTGCAGAGAAAAAGAAACTAAATTAAACACGCACCCTTTCAGTTTTGTGATTTGGCCCAACATGCTTAACCAAGTTGAAATTGAATTTAGGGGATTCTTCTTCAATTTTCTGTACAGCAGAGGAGCCTGGAGCAGCAGCTGTCATGACAAGATGACCAGGTTACAGTGGGATATAATTATTCGCCTCACCGGATTAATAATTCAGAGGCCATCTACTTCTAAATGGACAAAAGACTGTTGAAAAGCATTCAGTAGGGTAGGGGTGTCTTAAGCCCTCACGACATTCTTTCTGAAACTCCTCGGTGCTGTTATCCTGGGGGGAGGGTCAAATTTTTTTCTCTACCAATGCAGGGATGGCTGTATATTAATAACTGGTTATTAGCACAACCATCTGTTTGTATCCTTTAGTCAATGGACATTTTCCATAAAGAATTCATGCTTATAGACTTAAGGAGGTTGGGGACTGATATTTTTTTAAAAGACCCAGGGCTTCACTTTCGGGGTGTTTTCAGTCCATAATGTGTCAAATCTGGAGGTTGCCCATCAGTCAAGAGTGATGCTGGCCCCCAGTACTGTTAGATTTGATAGAAGCCTGACCCAAAAAAAGGAGAAATAAGTTCAGATCTAAAGGATGAGCATTAGTTGATCTGTTTCCTGCTCATCGATATAATTAAGAATAGAAGCTCGGAGACTGGTGGCCTGGGTTCAAGTCCACACTCCTCCACTTAGCCACGGAGTGACTTTGAACAAGTTTCTTCACCTCTCTGTGCCTCCATTTCCTTACTGTACAATGAGGATTATACGGGTGCCCACCTCATAGTGTGGTTATGATGTTTCACATGAAATACAATGTGTGAACTGCCTAGCATAGTGCCTGGTATACAGTGCCCACCCGTGGAAAACGCTCAGGGAGGGTTGGTAATCCTATGGAATCTGGTAATTGATCTGCTTCTTGGTGCTGGCTCCTCTTCCTGACAACAGTGTGAGACACGTTGTGCCCTTAGAAAAGCAACCAGGTTGCTCAGCCGTTTTTCCTAGGGCCCAGAGAGCAGAGAGAGGAGTTCCTGGGTAAGGTGTTTGTGGAGCATACCACCTCCTGGGCTCATCCTCCTGGGAAGCTTCCCTGCCCCTCCTCCCCGAGTGGGGTGCCCCTGTTCTGCTCACCACTGGCACCACTTACACTGTGTTGTGATTTGTTTCCAGCCTGTGAGCTTCCCAAGAGCAGGGACCATGTGCCTTTCATGTTTCTGGATCTATAACACATAGCACTTGGGCTACACTAAAGAAGGGCTTGGAGAGCTGAACTGAAGTACCAGTGGCCCCAAATCGGTTGCAGCATCAGCCTTGCCTTGGCCTGTCGCTTCCTTGTATTGAGTTGTCTCATCCTCCTGCCACTGGGGAATCCAGTGACTTTTCATCCGGTTTGCAAGCTGTTGGCTGGACCATTTATTTCCTCCCCTAATTGTTCTGTCAGTGACCTTTCTGGGGGATGCTGTATTTTTTTTTAATAGAAAATGGAGACCTTTGGATTTATTAATTTTTTGTTTGCCAAGAAAACCCTGATAATAATTGCTAAGACTTCCCAGAAGTTATTAGTTTACAAATTTTAATGACACTCATGATTTATTTATGTGTTTCCCTCCCTCTGCAGCTGCTCACCCCAATTCCTTAGTGGAATTGCTGCTGAATCTGAGTGAATTAATGGAAACAAAACTGCAGATTGGAATGACATTTTTTTGTTAGGCTGTTAATTAAAAACTTCCCGTCCTATTCGCTAGGCTCTTCATATGTGAAGTCCCGAAGGCTGGGCTGATGATACAGGCTGTGAAATCCTCTCCCTAGAACTGGGGCCTCCTTCTATTTGCTTTCAGTAGTAATAAATCTGGTGAAAGCTCCTGAATGGGTCACAGAGCATTCAATTGAACAGATATTAATTGAGCATCAATTATATAAGCAACCCTGTGCTCATTGCTGGGGGATGCAGGATAATTATGTCATGCTTGTTATCCTCGAGGAATGTTTCGTTTTGTTGAGAGGTAAGATTAATGTACTAGGAACCAACATCAGGCATATGCACGAATAATGTGTATATACAAAATACAGTGCATTCTGCTAGAAGTTGCCCTGCTATAGAAATACTTATATTTTTATTACCACCCATCTCATTCTATAAAGGATGCAAAATAATTCAAGGAAGGACTTAGAGAAGTGATCAATATGGCACCTATTTTTTGTTTTGCTGTTTAATATAAAACATTTATTTCTCTGTTAGGGTGTGAAACTCTTAATAGGAAAGCCTGTCTCCTGTACCATTGGTTCCCATGGTTCTCTGAAACACCGGGTAATTGGTGGGATTGAATATGAGTAGTGGATAAGGAGTCGGTCCTGGATTCAGACTGCCTGGATGTGAATCCCAGCTCTACTGCTTATTAGTTATACCACCTTGAGCAATGTTTTAATTTCTCTCAGCCTCATTTACGTACCAATATAATGGGATGACAGTAAGACCTGTCTTGTGAGAGCTTTGTGAGAAGTCACTGAGATGGTACATGTAATGCAAAATGCCTGTAATCTAGTCATTACTTAATATAAACAGTAACATCTGTTGATAGGTCCACATCTGCCTAGCTCAGCAGCTTCCACCTGGTTCCACATGACAGTTGTGCTGGTAACTTTAGGAGGGCAGGGTGCAGAGCACATCTAGAATCCTAAGCATGTAAGGCCTGGACATGATACACTTCTTTTGAGAGAACACTGTGGAGTCTTCCTCTTTGCATACTAATCTGTGCTTAGCAAAAGCGCAAGGTGAATATATTTCTTGGTTTTTCTACACCAGATGCTGATAATGATTTGGAGTATAGGATACGAACCACAATCTGATTTGAGTTCCCCTAACATAGTGTTGAGTTAACTCATCTGTTACTGGTTATTTTCTTTTTCTTTTTCTTTTTTTTTATTATTTTTTTTAATATTTTATTTTTTTTTAATTTTTTTTTCAACATTTATTTATTTTTGGGACAGAGAGAGACAGAGCATGAACGGGGGGAGGGGCAGAGAGAGAGGGAGACACAGAATCAGAAACAGGCTCCAGGCTCTGAGCCATCAGCCCAGAGCCCGACGCGGGGCTCAAACTCACGGACCGTGAGATCGTGACCTGGCTGAAGTCGGACGCTTAACCGACTGCGCCACCCAGGCGCCCCTGGTTATTTTCTTTTTAATGCAACCATAAGGGAATCTAAGCACATTGAAGAGGTTTGTTACCGTCCAAGTACTTAACATGGAAGTCAGAGTGAGATCATGCATGTTTTTCAAATTTGGCATATCCTCACAATTTCTTGTGGAATGTGCTAAAAATCTAAATTGCTGGGTCCTACCCAAGAGATTCCAATTTCGTAAGGCTGAGGATTACTCCGGATGTATGATTTTCGAAGTGCCCTAGTGGCCTCTTAACATCATGTAGGACCAGGAACCAGTGATCTAGGAGAAAGCCTGGTTCTGGCCCATCTCAGTTACCAGAAAATTGGATTACTCTTGCCATCCTTCTGCTTCCTCATAAACAAAGGTATGAGGTGAAATGATCTCTCAAGTCTCTTTCAACTCCCAAGTCCACAGATTCTTCCACCTTGGGAAATCAACCAAGAAGCCCACACAGTGGGATTTATGATGCGCAACGGATAACGCCCTCACTCCCGAGCATAGCCACCTTCCTTAAAAAAACAGGTATTGTTAACAACACATACACAACGCTGCTGACATGCCATGCCGCTCACTGATGGATAGTGGCCAGTTGGCAGGTATTAGCTAGAACACCTCTCCAAACTACTTAATTTAAATTCATTAAACGAAGGGAGCATCACTCAACTTGTGAAAGTCTTTGTTCCAAAGAACAGAATGAGAAAGGGGTTTGCCCTAAATATTGAGCCCTCAAATATCTTACTTTGTTAGAGAATAGAGAAATGAGAATACTGGAGAATGGGGTCTGGATTGCAGATTTGTTGTTTTCCTATTTATTATGGGAAAGAGGGGTTCTTTTTATGGCCTAGTCTTTTTGTCTTCCATGAGGCAGGACCCAGGCATGTATAAATCTTGATTTTTGTCCAGTGGCTGAGAGAATGTAACACTTTTGTATGGATCATGTCTGTTGATTGTTATTTTATGTTGTTTTCGCTTTCATCCAAATGCAGTGCCATTTTATCGCAATCATAAATAACCTCACCATTTGGAGAAGGGGTGTGAAATTCTGCCCATCCCTTTCCCCAGCCTGTGCTCCCTCTCATTTTCCCAGCAGGAGATTCATTAGCTTTCTAATGAAGTTAATAAGTAAACAGGATCAGACAGTCCCTTCTAAAATAACATTTATAAATGGATGCATTTCCCTACTCTCTAAGGTAAGCCATAATTTATTTCCCTGCCAGATGTCCACGTGTGTAACACTATGATAGGTGGATCCTTGGAATTTGGTTTAAAACCCAAGGGAAAAAAAAAAGAGGAAAATTTTCAACTCACATAGAGCCTATCTATTACCAAGTTTATAGGAGAGTGGATTTTTACCAACCCTATTCCTGCTTATGTATATACAACGCCTATAAAGATAAGGTAGTCAAGCTTTCATGGTTACTTTCTCATCATTTGGTGGTCAATTACTTTATTGGACGTCCACCGTAAATGTCTTTAGGAGGCCTTTGGCAGCTTCCCCACAAAGACCACTGCCCTCGATATTATTTGGGAAGCAATAAACTGGTAAAAAGACATGTTCTGTTTTCTCCTTCACATGTCTGTGAGGTTTCTTTTCAAGAATTGCTGAACTTACAAAGGAGGCATTTCACACCTTGCTGTCTAAATGCTTTGTACCCAAATTAGAGCTAAAGTTAAGTCTTAAAATGCAATACGTAGATAGGGTTTATCTTTAAAAGCTCCTCCTTTCAGTGGTACTTATCTCTTAAACTGGTATACTATTTGTAGTCACTGCCCACATGAATGCCTGGCACGTCTCCTGTTTCTGGGAGGAATGTGAAGCCTGTGCATTGAACATTCCATTTTACGGATGGATGAACTAAGGTCCCGAATGGGTTGGTGCTCACTGATTCAGATCTGGGACCCAAATCTAGGTCTCTCCATTCTCAGTAGCCCCCTGCTCTTGCTGTTACATTAGTAATCACTCTTTCCTGGCTTTTCTAGCTCAGCCACCATTCATATTTCATAAGAGATCTATAGCCATGGGGTTGCACTGGGGACTAGGAAAGGGTTTCTTGGATGTTTGTCTAAGTGATTTTCAATTCTGGTGGATCATGAAAATCACCTGGGAAATATAAGACAAGCCAGTCTCCTGGGCCTCATTCCAAACCTATTGAGCCAGTTTCTGGGGGTGAAGATCTAGTTGTTTATAGTTTTAAGTTTATTTATTTTGAGAGAGAGGAAGAAAAAAATGAGAGTGGAGGAGGGGCAGAGAGAGAGAGAGAGAATCCCAAGCAGGCTTTGCACTGTCAACACAGAGCCAGATGCAGGGCTTGAACCCACAAACCGTGAGATCATGACCTGAACTGAAACCAAGAGTCAGATGCTTAACCGACTGAACCACCCAGGCTCCCCAAGTTGTTTATAGTTTTTAAAGAGCTCCCCTCTTGATTCTGATATAACTGTCGACCTAAGAGAGGTCATGGCCATCTTTACTTCTGAAAAGTGCATAAAAACTTGTTGTGGGGAATTCCCCCTTAGCGTAGCACCTTTCCCTTGTATCTATTATCCTTATGTCTGGTTCACAATGAGAAGCACAGTCATTCATGCCCTCATCTTTGTAAATGACAACCATAAAGGTTAATAATTGGAATGAGCTCTGGCACTTACTAATTAGCTCACATTCTGTCAGCATCAAACTTGTTTAATTGGCAATTAACATTGATTTTAGAGAGTGGTACCACAAGAGAATGGTTACAAGGTGCTGCTATCTGTGGAGCTGTGCTTGAGATGAACCCTGTGAGGCTGAGTTGGCAGCTGGGAATCCAGGTTCCCTGGGGGTTTGGAAGGGCCAACAAATGGGAAATAGTTTCCAGGTGATTTTGGAAGGCTTTCTATTCATAATACTTGGTTGCAAGCAATAGAAGTAATCACTAATTTAGGCGAGATGTAGGATTTGTTGGAAGGATATTGGGATCACTCAGCGTTTGGAGGAACAGGTAACAGGAAGACTCCAGGAAGGACCAAAATCCTAGGCCTCTCTCGGGACCATGGTATGTCATGACTCTATTCTCTGCATCTCCAGGGACCACAGCATCTGAATGCCATGGTTCTACTCTCTAGTGAGCTGCCATAATATGACAGCAACCTTCTCCGTGATTTAAATTCCCAATAGAGAATTGGAAGGCCCCCTTGAGTCAAGCAGGCAAAACTTTATGTTTGGGGGTGAGAAATTCCCAGTCTAGGCTGGCTTTCTTATTCATTCCTGTGCATAGGGAGACTGGGACCACTAGAAAAAAAAAAACTAGGGAAGAGTTTTGGGAATACTAGACCAATAACCTTCAAGGGTATCAAATGTTTTCTGAGGTATTCTAATATAAAGGAGACTTAAAATACACTACATTTTAAAGAGCATCCCTTCACTTGTACTATTAATTTAAAAGACTAATTTAGAATGTGTTAGGGAATGTCTAGGAGCTTTACTTGTAAAGATACCACTTATAACAACCTTGCAAGGATTTTATTCCATTTTGGTAGAGATGAATCTGAGGTTTTTATAATCAGCAAGTAATGGAGATTAAGTTTGACCTCACCCCTGTAAAACAAAAATACATGCTTGTCTGACTTTGTCATACTGCATCCCCAAATAATTTTCAGTTCGGGGTCTAGTTAGTGAGCACCTTCTCAGTTTTGGATGCTGCATTGCCATATCTGTTCTCCTGAACTTTAGACAACGTACCATAGTCCCAATAGTCTCCATAAATGATGGCATTGTGATTAATTAGACATGTTGCCAAAAATTCTCAATTTTTGGCATACCTCCTTCCCACCACCTCACCCAGAGATGCAGCAGGTAAAATGCTCTTAATCATCTGCAAATTCTCACTCATTCCATTTATGGTTGTTGAGTACAGAGTGTTCTATGGGATGAGTGTGACATTTGTGATCATATACACTTTCAATTGAAATTTTTGTGAGACAAATGAAGATACACATACAGCTTTAAGAAATGATACAGATTGAGCTTGTGTACTCTCTACCCAGTCTCTCTAATGGTAATATTTTATCAAACTATAATATCACAACAGTGCATTGACATTGATACAATCATCAATCTTTTTTAAATTTTTTTTTTCAACGTTTATTTATTTTTGGGACAGAGAGACAGAGCATGAACGGGGGAGGAGCAGAGAGAGAGGGAGACACAGAATCAGAAACAGGCTCCAGGCTCTGAGGCATCAGCCCAGAGCCTGATGCGGGGCTCGAACTCACGGACCGGGAGATCGTGACCTGGCTGAAGTCGGACGCTTAACCGACTGCGCCACCCAGGCGCCCCGATACAATCATCAATCTTACACAAATTTGTTCTCATTTGTGTGTGTGTGTGTGTGTGTGTGTGTGTGTGTGTGTGTGTGTGTAGGTTTGTCTATCCACCACTGTAGTGAAGGTACTGAACAGTTGCATTACAAGAATCTCTCGTGTTCCCCTTTTATAATCACATCTACCTCTCTTTCCCCAGAGCCTTCATCACTAAACCTCGGCAACCTCTGATCTGTTCTCCGTTTATAAAATGTTTTCTTTCAAAATGGTTAAAGAAATGGAATCATACAGTATGTAACCTTTGGGGGTTACCATTTTCACTTAGTGTAATTCCCTGGAGAGTCACCCAGATTGCTGTGTATCAATAGTTTGTACTTATTGTTGAGGAGTATTCCACGTATGCATGTACCGCAGGTGGTTTAACTTTTTACCTGTTGAAGGACATTTGGCTATTTCCCAGTTTTTTGTTGTTGCAGATAATGCTGTTATGAACATATGAGTACAGGTCTTTGTGCAGAGATAAGTTTTCATTCCTCTGGGACAGCTGCTTGGGAGTGTGATTTCTGGGTCATGTCGTAGTTGTGTGTTTAGTTTTAGAAGAAACTGACAAACCTTTTCAGAGTCGCTGTTCCATTTTATATTCCTACCAACAATGTCTGAATGATCCAGTTTTTTATAGCCTTGTCAGCAAGGCTTTTTCACTACTTTTAATTTTAGCCATGGTAAGAGGGAGGCAGTAATATCTCATTGTGGTTTGAATTTGCATCCTTGATAGCTGATGATGTTGAACATCTTTTCATGTGCCTACTTAGCATCTGTATATTGTCTTTGGTGAAATGTCTGTTCATGTCTTTTGCCCACTTAAAAATACACTTTAGAGATAGTATTGAAATACAAGAAGCTGTACATATTTAATATATATGTATGTATGTATGTGTATATATATATATATATATATATATATATATATATATATATATATAT